>NW_022170250.1:16315141-16362992 GCF_008802855.1 Photinus pyralis
AATCGTCTTGAATCTTCTTCAATCTCGAGTTTCGTTGAGTCTTGAATTTTCTTGAATCTTGAATTTTCCTGATTCTCGAATTTTCTTGACTGTCGAATCTACTTGAATCTTGTTCCTTCTTAAATCTTGAATTCCTTAAATTTTCAGATTTATTTAACCTTGAAGCTTCTTGAATCTTGAATTCTACGGTTTTACGGTAATTTTGCAAGATGAATCTTGAATCTTGAATTTTGAATCTTGAATTTAAATCTTGAATCGTAAATCTTGAATCGTAAATCTTGAATCGTAAATCTTGAATCGTAAATCTTGAATCGTAAATCTTGAATCGTAAATCTTGAATCGTAAATCTTGAATCGTAAATCTTGAATCTTGAATATTGAATCTTGAATCTTGAATCCTGAATCCTGAATCTTAAATCTTGAATATTGTGTCTCAAATCTAGAATCTCGATTCTTTCTGAATTATTATTCTTTTGAATTCTTGAATCGTCTTTAGTCTGACTGAACCTTGAATCTTCTTCAATATTGAATAGTCTTGAAACTTTAGTTTCAACTGTTGTAGGATTTTGATGAATCAAAAACATTGACACGGATTGAAGATATATCAAATGTGCAAATTTTCGGAAGCTGACAATGAAGGTTTTGCACATTTACGATTGAAGCATAAAAATTGAAGGTCCACTCGCATTCCACTATTGTCTGATCTGATTCTATCACTCCGTATAAATTAGTACTTCAATACAGGGTGACCGAGTTTAAAAGTTGCCCTCCGACAATTTCAATGTTGCTAAAGAATACAATGAACTCGGACCACTGCCGCGTACATTTTACGAGACCGCATGGCCTATACTAACGACGAGATTGTCGTTTTGGGAAAAATACCTGAGGTTGCAGTGACTCCATTATTTGGAAATTTACACCAAGAGCGGGTAAATATTAATTTTTCGCTTCCTCGAAGGTGAGACACAAAGCCAATAATTAATTATCGATGTTTGTCGCGAATTGGTGTCAAGGTCCTCGGGCATTTTCGCCGGACATTTTTTTGAAGAAGGTTTTGCAAACAACTTAAACTTGAACGTGCGGGATTCGCCTTATTGAGTAACAAATATTTATATAGAAAACGGCGTGAAAGTGGTTTTGTTGTGTAAAAAAAGTGCGAGCGCGCAATGAGGAAGTACGTAATTTATTATGGAGTATTGAATAATTTTCGTTACGGAAAATTTTGGACGTTTAAAGTTAAGGGCAAATGGGCACGGAGGGATAGCGTGATCGGAGCATTTTTTAAGATTTCACCTTGCACGCATCTCGATCACCTTTTCATTGTTGATTGTCAAAAAGAAGAGTAAAGCTCGCCGACCTTTCCAGCACTCATAATTTGATCGAAGGGCCAAATTGCTTTTGAAATTAGTGTTGAATTTGCAGTTGAACCCCAAGCATACTATGCACGGTTGTTTTTTCTCTCTCCTTGTTTCGAGGTTTTATTATAACGCTTCTGGTTCGTAGGTGGCGATTTACCATTGGTCCATTCGTCGAGATGCACTTTTCTCTCATATGGAGGCTATAAATTGAACCTTTTAGTGCAGGCGTACTAAGTGACCGTCATTTGCTTAATCACTGTTATTATCTTATGTATTCTTTTTAGGGTTACGCCATTCCCATTTGTCAACCTTTGCCGTTTTGTCAATATTATTTACCCAAAATCTGCATGAAACCATAATTTAATCTTGAGTCTGAAATCCTAAAATCAGATTACGTCTTCTATTTCCCGAGTCCTGTACCTTGAATCTTGATTCTGTAACATTTACTTAAAATTGAAATCTTGAATCTTGAACCTTGAATCTTGAATCCTGATTCTTGAATTCTTAAAAATTCTTGGGTCATGAATTTTCATGAATCTTGAATTCTCTTAAATCTCAAATCTTGAATCTTTAATCCTTAATCTTGAATCTTCTTAAGTGTGAATCTTGAATTTTCTTGACTTTTGAATCGACATGAATGCTGAATCGACTTAAACTTTGAATCATGAGTCTTGAATCTTTAATATTGAAGTTTGGATTTCAAAACTAGCATCTTGCAACTGGCATCTTCCATTTTGCGTCTTCAATCCTGAATCTTGGTTCTCCTTGTATCTTAAATTTTCTTGGATCTTGAATTTTTCTGAATTTTAAATTTCTAAATTTCTATAAACTCGAATTTTCTTGTATTTCCAAGTCGCTGAAATCTTGAATTATTTTGAATCTTTAAATCTCTTTCAGTCTAGGATCTTATTGAATGATGAATATTATTGAATCTTGATTTTCTGGAATCTCGAATCGTCTTGACTTCTCCCGTTTTGAATCTTCTTTAATCTTGAGTTTTCATGAATTGATTTAGGTCGAGTTTTGAATTTTTTTGAATCTCGAATCTTCTTGCATCCTGGATCCTTAATCTTGAATCTTGAATCATCTAGAAACCTGTTCGTCTTGAATTTTCAATTTTCTTGAATTTTGAATTTTCTTAATTTTCGAATCTACTTGAGTCTTGAAACTTCTTGAATCTTGAATTTCTTAAATGTTGAATCTTGAATTTCTTAAATCTTGAATTTTGATATTTATTTAACCTTGAAACTTCTTGAACCTTGGATCCCGAGTCCTGAATCTTGATACTAGAATTATCAGTCTCTTGTATTGCGAATTTTGATTCTTGAAGCTTAGGCCTTGAATCTTGTCGAATCGCGAATTTTCTTAAATTTCAAATCTTATTAAAACTCAAATCTTCAATCTTGAATCTAGAATTTTGAATCTTCAATTTTGAATCCTGAATCTTGAATCCTGAATATCGAATTTTGAATCTCGAACCTCGAATCTTGATTCTTGGATTCTTCTGAATCTTGAATTTTCTTGAATCTTGTATCTTGAATCCTGCATGCTGAATATTGAATCTTAAATCTTCAATTGTCTTGAATGTCGAATTTTATTGAATTTAGAGTCCTATTGGATATTGAAAATTCTTGTACCATGAATTTGCATGAATCTTGATTTCTCTTAAATGCCAAATCTTGAGTTTTGAATCTTCAATCTTAAATCTTGAATCTTTAATCCTTAATCTTGAATCTTCTTAGATATTGAGTCTTGAATTTTCTTGACTCTTGATTCAACATGAATCCTGAATCGACTTAAATTTTGAATCATGAATCTTGAATCTTTAATTTTGAATCTTTAATTTTGAATCTTTAATTTTGAATCTTTAATTTTGAATCTTTAATTTTGAATCTTTAATTTTGAACTTTGAATCTCAAAACTAGCATCTCGCCATCTGGCATCTCCCATATTGCATCTTCAATCCTGAATCTTGGTTCTCTGTGTATCTTAAATCTCTAATTTTCTATAATCTCGAATTTTCTTGAACTTCCAAATCTCTGAAATCTTGAATTAACTTGAATCTTTAAATCTTTTTCAGTCTTGGATCTTATTGAATGATGAATATTATTGAATCTTGATTTTCTTGAATCTCGAATCGTCTTAAATTCTCCCTAAATTTGATTTTTGAATCTTCTTCAATCTTGAGTTTTTCATGAATTAAGTTAGGTCGAGTCTTGAATTTTTTTGAATCTCGAATCTTCTTGCATCCTGAATCCTTAGTCTTGAATCTTGAATGATCTAGAAATCTGAATCTGTTTAAACTTTGTATTGTCTTGAATTTTCAATTATTTTGAATTTTCTTGATTGTCGAATCTTAAAACTCTTGAATTTCTTAAATTTTGAATTTTGAAATGTTTAACCTTGAAACTTCTTGAATCTTGGATCCTGAGTCCTGAATTTTGATACTTGATACTTGAATTATTAGTCTCTTCTATTGCGAATTTTGATTCAAGAAGCTTAGGCTTTGAATCTTGTCGAATCGCGAATTTTCTTAATTTCAAATTTTCTTAAATCTCAAATCTTCAATTCTGAATCTAGAATCTTGAATCATGAATCTTGAATCTTAAATTCTTCTGAATCTTGAATTCTCTTGAATCTTGTATCTTGAAAATTCTTGGATCATGAATTTGCGTGAATCTTGAATTCTCTTATATCTCAAATCTTGAGTTTTGAATCTTCAATATTGAATCTTTAATCCTTAACCTTGAATCTTCTTCAATCTTGAATTTTCTTCACTCTTAAATTGACTTGAACCCTGAATCGACTTAAATTTTGAATCATGAATATTGAATCTTTAATTTGGAAGTTTGAATCTCAAAACTAGCATCTTGCATCTTCCATTTTGCATCTTCAATCCTGAATTTTGGTTCTCCTTGTATGTTAAATTTTTTTGAAATCTGAATTTTTCCGAATATCCTATAATCTCGAATATCCTTGAATTTCCAAATCTCTGAAATCTTGAATTATCTTGAATCTTTCAATATTTTTCAGTCTTGGATGTTATTGAATGATGAATATTATTGAATCTTGATTTTCGTGTATCTCGAATCGTCTTGAATTCTCCCTAATTTAGAGTTTTGAATCGTCTTGGATCTTCTTCAATCCTGAAGGGTTGTCATAAATCTTGAATTTTCTTGGATCTTGAGTTTGGTGAATCTTGAATTTTTTTGAATCTCGAATCTTCTTGCATCCCGAATCCTTAATCTTGAATCCGAATCTGTTTGAATTTAGTATCGTCTTTAATTTTCAATTTTCTTGAATCTCGAATTTTCTTGATTGTCGAATCTGCTTGAATCTTGATACTTCTTAAATCTTGAATTTCTTAACTTTTCAGATTTATTTAACCTTGAAGCTTCTTGAACCTTGAATTCTAAATCCTGAATCTTGATACTTGAATCATCACTCTCTTGTACTGCGAATTTTGATTCTTGAAGCTTAGATCTTAAACGTTACATTCTGAATGTTGTATCATTGAATCGTGATTTGAATTTTAAGTTTTCTTGGGTCTCTTGTAGTCTTCTTTAATCTTGAGTCTGAAATCCTAAAATCAGATTACGTTTTCTATTTCCCGAGTCCTGTACCATGAATCTTGATTCTATAACATTTACTTGAATTTTAAATCATGAATCTTGATCCTTGAATCTTGAATTTTGAATCTTGAATCTTGAATCCCGATTCTTGAATTCTTAAAATATCTTGAGTAATGAATTTTCATGAATCTTGAATTCTCTTAAATCTCAAATCTTGAGGTTTGAATCTTCAATCTTGAATCTTAAATCCTTAATCTTGAATCTCCTTAAGTATTGAATCTGGAATTTTCTTGACTCTTGGATCGACATGAATCCTGAATCGACTTAAATTTTTAATCATGAATAATTGAATCTTGAATCATGAATTTTGATTCTTGATTCTTGAATTCTTCTGAATTTTGAATTTTATTGAATCTTGTATCTTGAATTCTGCATGCTGAATATTGAATCTTGGATCTTGAAAATTCTTGGATCATGAATTTGCATGAATCTTGAATTCTCTTGAATCTCAAATCTTGAGGTTTGAATCTTCAATCTTAAATTTTGAATCTTTAATCCTTAATCTTGAATACTCATAGATATTGAATCTTGAATTTTCTTGGCACGTGAATCAACATGAATCCTTGATCGACTTAAATTTTGAATCATGAATATTGAATCATGAATCTTGAATCATAAAATTTGAATCATGAATCTTGGATGTTTAATTTTGAATCTTTAATTTTGAATGTTTGATTTTAATCTTTAATTTTTAAGTTTTTAAGTTTGAATCTCAAAACTAGCATCTCGCATCTGGCATCTCCCATATTGCATCTTGAGTCCTGAATCTTGGTTCTCTTTGTATCTTAAATTTTCTCGAATCCTGAATTTTTCTGGATCTTAAATCTCTAATTTTCTATAATCTCGATTTTTCTTGAACTTCCAAAAATCTCTGAAATCTTGAATTATCTTGAATCTTTTCAGTCTTGGATCTTATTGAATGATGAATATTATTGAATCTTGATTTTCGTGAATCTCGAATCGTCTTGAATTCTCCCTAATTTTGAGTTTTGAATCGTCTTGAATTCTTCAATCTTGAGTTTCCATGAATCTTGAATTTTCTTAGATCTTGAGTTTAGTGAGTCTGGTTTTAAAATCAGTGCCGAGCGAGCCGAAGGTCAGTTCGGCACAAACCTAGGCAGTTTAAAGGTATAGGTGGTAAGTCCGATCTCTATTCTGCCGAGGTTTGTGCTGAACTCGCCTTCGGCCAACTCAGCACTGGTTTTACTCTTATTTGCCACTTTTGCATATGCTCGCCTAGTTCGACGTTAAAATAGGGCTAAGGGTAAATTCCACGCAAAAATGATCTAGTTTTAAAATCAGTGCCGAGCGAGCCGAAGGCGAGTTCGGCACAAACCTAGGCAGTTCAAAAGTATAGGTGGTATAAATCCGATCTCTATTCTGCCTAAGTTTTTGCTGAATATAAGACCAAACAGAAGGTGGAAGGACTGTGTCTTGACCCTTGGATGACTTGAGATAGAAAGGGTTGGATGAAGAGGATGTGTAGAACAGGAGTGAGTGGAGGAAACAACGGCGACTCCTCATAAAAGAGGGAAACGTTGAAGAAGAGGAGGAAGAAGAATATCTTCAATCTTTTGCCTTCCTCTCCAAATCTGTGCGACTACTGCAAAGAAAACAACAGCAACAAGTTACCTGGGGGTTCGCAAGTGGTTGCGTAGGTATTAGGCGCACAGACATAGGCTATTGAAAAATGGGCGCTAAATCCGAACAAAATTCGTAGTAGAACTTTTTAATTATGGCACCGAGAGTTCGCTGAAAAACGCGTAATTTCGAAAATACGTGACCGCTTCGAAGGTGAAGGAAGATCGATTGTTGACATACTTAACAAACCTTCAAAACCTCAAATACATTAGCAAGGTTGGGTAACGCAAATTCCGGCCGCCTTGAATTTGTGTTAGCGGTTGAACGACTTCGGTGACGTTACTAATTTGCGAAGACATTAGGCCTATTTGATTAGGGAAGTATGCGTTCTTTGGTACGACGAATCGCGACCTCGACTTAATTATTAAGAGTCATATCGCGTCGTTTGCTTCTCGAACCGGATTCTGCGTTAATCTATAATGGGAAATTTTCATGAATCAACGACTATTTGTATTCCACTGCACTCTTAATGCAAGTTTGCATATCAATTTACATCATGCATCTAATTTAAGAAGCGACTTACGGTTTTCTTATTAGAATTAAAAATCTAGTCTGATATGAGGAAGCTCTCTTCACCTGCTACTCAGAGAATGCTGACTGATCCTGATTCTCCTAAATAACGTCTAACAATAAATCGTTGTTCATGTTCCCCTAATACGTAGAGCTAAATGAGTATGCGAATTTTTTTTAATCTCCACCTGCAAGTCATGAGCGAAACTTGTTCGTTACTTATGTTCCTCTTATAGTTAATGCACAACTGCCAAAAGCACCCTGCACTTTTTAAAGTCGGAATATCTCCTCTCACACTGTATTCTCCTAATGCATCGTACGAATGGGAAGATCTAGATTATGAAAGAGATCTTTTCGTCTTTCATGTTGAGAGGTTCCACTCTGTATATACAACTTACGACGATGCACACATTTTTGAGAGTTGGCAACCATGCAATTTCTAGGTGGGGAAAAGCTGCCTGCGCCATCTAGAAAAGCACGAACGTGGGTTACGTTTTGGCACCTTGTCTTGAATGGCGGTCGTGAACGCGTCGCTCCATAAATATTTGTTGTTATTTTGAGTTTTTTTAATGCAGGAAGTCATCTTTGCAGTTCTTTATATCGTATTTATATTTTATATTTTTTGTGTGTTCCAATCTTTGTTTTTGAAATTTACTTGGTTTAACTACAATACAGAATCACATATGTGATACCGTTATGCTATTGATTGTAATTGTTTACGTTTTTTGTGTAATGTTTGCTTAATTTATGTTTATTGATGTTGATTATTTGGTCTTGTCCCTGAAGTAACATTCATATAAGTTTTAATTTTATTTTAGTATGTGGAAATTACCGATTCGTTTGATGTATGTACTGACTTATTGTTTGTTACTAACCTTTTTCTCCGTGAATGAAGCAGTCACGGGGGTGGTACAAACTGTAGTCAAAATTGAGCTACGACACCTAATTCCGTGATTGTCTTCGACATTCAACTGTAGGCTCGTAACCCCGAAACCAGGAGCGGGTTACCTATCTTGCAGGAGCGGGATTACGCTAATCAAAGCTCTTCAGTTTAGAATCTTAAGTGCGATAAATGAGTGGCGTTTCAATAATTTTCATATATCTTGTTTTTAGTTAAATTTGCCTACAAGGCCATGTAATTTTCCATCTGGCTTTTAACAAAAGGACAAAACATGAGTCACATCCTGTGTATTTCACCCTTTCTAAGAATCCTGGTACGTGCTTACCTGACCCATAATTCCCAAAACTTGTTTTTAACCTAAATGTTACCTCTTGAAGTCTACATGCTACTTTTTGTGATGTTATAATTTTATGTTACGCATTCACATCATTACAAACAATTGATTTTACTACACAATTTAATATTAATTTGACGGCTGGTTTTTTTATTGGTAAGTTCTTTTTTTCTCAGCCTATTTCTATTTTGATTCGGTGAACTACCATTTTCAAAAGTTTATTTTTGCAATGTAATTTATTTCGACTTAAATTTCCGAGCTGTTACAATCAATAATAATTACGATCATAAATAAACTTTTCACAATTTCAGTATTTTATTTTACGTTCCTTCCCTACTGTGCTTCAGGTCAAAGCGTTGTCTGCAACTAACGTAAGGGGGTCCTGCCTTATATGTTTGATCACGTGCCACGTTTCAAATTTAAACGGCATCTTGTTTAGTTTTGGAGGAAATAGTCATTCGGGTAGGGTGGCCATTTTTAAACGTTGCCGGGTTGACTTTATTTCCGTGTTCTTGTAGTGTGAAGTTAGCGTAGAGCCTGGGGGTTAGTACACTACAAAATTTAATTTTAGAAATTCCCTATAATCTGTCAAAAGTTACTACAAAATTGAAGGAAAATAGGACAGGTTCTAAACATTACAAAAATAGGACAACTTTCAGTTCCTAAAATAACTACCAAAAAATTGATCAAAGTTGATGTATGAAATGTTCAATTTTTTTGTTCCTAAAAAAATTATTTAAAAATTCACTAAATAAGGGATCGTTACAAACGGGCTTTATGAACAACCGAGATTTGTATACTATTTTACCAAAAGCCCGTAGTACACCACAATAAATTACATGTATTTTTCATGAATTTGTATTGTTATCGTGAATTTTTACATTCAATTTTACATCATAAATTGAAGTAATAGGTTTTGTTCTATTTTTTAAGGTCATTGTCATGAATGCTTTACTCACTGAACTAAAATTAAACCGGAACGCGCACTGGCGGTCTCTGCCATAGAAACGTAGCGCGCCGAGAGACACAGTGCAAGGGGGATTTCTGTCACTGTCACTCATTGGAAAATAAATAAATAAAAATAAACAAATATCAAATAGACTGCATATTAATTATAGTTCAGAGGTTTTACCGTTTATAAAGTTCAGTTGTTTCATGGAGGGAACGTAGGAAATTCCAAGTCGGCCGGCGCCTTCGGTTAGTACTGCCATCACGACGTAATCGGATGCTGTTACTGCAACAAATTTACTTAGCTACTATTAATTGCACTTACTTAATTGGCCGGATTGAAATTTCTAAAGTCGGTACTTAACACCAATTAGTTAATTGGAATTCCTCAGGTCGGCATTTATCACAACTGATCTCGGCGTAAACCTGTGCAGGCACTTGCAGTTTTAATTTACCATTGACAACGACAATCATACAGGCAGAAATTCAAAATATCAATTCGTCTTCGGCTTCTTGACATAATAGCTTTCGGTCGCAAACAAAAGTAATTGAAATATCTCGACGGGAACGGTTGCAAATGGCGGGCGGATTACTTACAGCTTCAACTATTAGAACAAACACATACTTTCGGCACGACACTTTATGTAGCGAAGCGCCAGTAGATACCGGGTATGGTGATGACGGGTAAATGTCAAGGTGGAAAACGAGTGATTACATTGAAACTCCTTCAAAGATGTCATTTGAAGTAGCACATTTAAAATCCCTTGAAACTTTAGCTGAATTCGTTTCAAGTGATTTACCAAGTTAAATCAGTTGAAGTGATTGCACTTTGTTTTTTTAGTTTACAATCAGTTCCCACCACTACTGACCAAGTGAACGGAAATCACTATTTTATCTGATTGCGGGAAAAGTTGGTACAGTTTAACATAACCTCAGAAAACTGGACTCATAACCTTAGATCATCTCATAACCTCTCAGGCTGTTTGTTTATTTTTTTATCGGACATTTAAGAACTGTTTATGAGTGTTGTACCTGTCGAATACCCTCTGAATAAGTTTCCTATACAAATAAAGTTAATACTCTTTGGTTCAACGTACCGCATACCTATTTAATAATATTAATAATGTTTATTTACAGAAAAATCTCATTGTACAAAGTTCAACATTAAATATTAGCAAGAATTCTAAATGAATTGAATGAGCGATAATGAATTGAATGAGCAAGATTTACAAAATATTACCGCTAAAAAAAACCAATTCATTTCTTTTTAGGTTATGTTAAGTAATAACAAACACCAAACTGTCAGAAGTCATGTTTTTTTCTTTAACCTTAGACCATACAGTACACTGAACTGATTTTGGTGAAACTGATTGTGATTTATAAATCACAAAATCACTTTATGTGTCAAGAGATGTCGTTTAAAGTGGTATTTATTATTTGTCCCATAATCACAAGTAGCGCATTTAAAATCCTTTGAATCTTTATGTTTTAAAAGATGTCGTTTGATGTGGTATTTCTGGTTTGTCCCATAATCGCAAGTAGTACATTTAAAATCCTTCAAAACCTTATGTATCAAAAGATGTCGTTTGAAGTTATGTTTATTACTTGTTCCATAATCACAAGTAGCACATTTATAATCCTTCGAAACCTTATGTATCAAAAGATGTCGTTTGAAGAGGACTTTATCATTTGTTCCATAATCACAAGTAGCACATTTAAAATCCTTTGAAACTTGATGTATCAAAAGATGTCGTTTGAAGTGGTGTTTATTACTTGTGCCATAATGACAAGTAACACATTTATAATCTTTTGAAACCTTATGTACCAAAAGATGTCGTTTCAAGAGGCATTTATTATTTGTTCCATAATCACAAGTAGCACATTTAAAATCCTTCGAATCTTGATGTATCAAAAGATGTTGTTTGAAGAGGTGTTTATAATTTGTCCCATACTCACAAGTAGCACATTTAAAATCCTTCGACACTTTATGTATCAAAAGATGTCGTTTGAGAAGGTGTTTATCATATGTTCCATAATCACAAGTAGTACATTTAAAATCTTTAGAAACTCTATGTATTAAGAGATGTTGTTTGATGTGTTGTTTCTGATTTGTCCCATAATCACAAGTAGCACAATTAAAATCCTTCGAAACCTTATGTATCATAAGATGTTTTTTGAAGTGGTGTTTATTACTTGTTCCATAATGACAAGTAGCACATTTATAATCTTTTGAAACCTTATGTATCATAAGATGTTGTTTGAAGTGGTGTTTATTACTTGTTCCATAATCACAAGTAGCACATTTAAAATCCTTCGAAACTTTATGTATCAAAAGATGTTGTTTAAAGTGGTATTTATCATTTGTTCCATAATCACAACTAGCACATCTAAAATCCTTCAAAACTTTATGTGTCAAAAGATGTCGTTTGAGGAGCTGTTTATCATTTGTTCCATAATCACAAGTAGCACAATTAAAATCCTTTGAAACCTTATATATCAGAAGATGTCGTTTGAGGTAGTGTTTATTACTTGTTCCATAATCACAATTAGCACACTTAAAATCTTTAGGCACTGTTTTACACTCAGTTAAGGGGTGACTTGGCTGTATATCTTCATTATAAAGAAATTTAGAGTACGATGTACCGAGCGGTGTACTTTCGTCCTTTATTTTCACCACAACTTCGTTGCTTATTGAAATGTGTTCCTGAAGAAAAGAATGGATTTCTTCTTCATGTTTTGGTTCGATTTTAATTGGTAGTGTGTCATTATCTCCATCCATACCTTACAACAATGTTATAATAATCATTTATTTCAAGGCTAATACAAACCTTTGATTATATACTATTTCAAGGCTAATACAAACCTTTGATTATATACTACATACTTACCTAAGATTAAAAACCAAGTGAAGATGAATACTCTGAACACAAGGCACTGTTTTGTGGACAAGAACAAACAAACTGAAGTGAATCCTAAACGGGAACAATTGAGTAAATGATTACATACAATACGTTTGGAGAACATTCAATAGATGGCGCATTTGTTAGTATGCATGTAAAGTCACTAGATCTAGTGACTTTAGTGTGTGTGTGTGTGCGCCATTATGACAGTTGAATTTTTAATTCTGATTGACAGCTTATTATTATTATTATAGTCGGTGTTTCTTGTGAGAATTCAGGTCTAGCCTGGTTAACTAATCGCACGGATTAAAATCAAGTAACGATTAGAGTCTGTGTCTGTGTCTGGTGAAGTTATGTAGCGTAAAAAAAAAATTTACACACGCCCATTGCAAATCTAGGGATACTATGTGATTCATACTTACCAACATAGCTATTGATGGGCACAATAGCCAACGCTATTAGGAAAGAGGAAAACAAAGCAAAAGAAGTAATTATAATAATTCCTGTAATTTTAGCAATTTTATTAAATGGAGTTTATTGTGTAAGTGTTTCTTTGGCTTTGCGGTTGGGTTGAATACGAGTGGGTTGGGATAACATGATGTGTTTCTGTGAAGTAGGAGTTTTGTGTTTTTTAACTGTGCTAGGGCGTGTAACTTAAAGGTGGACCTGTCTTTGTAGTGCATGTTGCGTCACTTGTATTTATTCTTTGTTCTTGAGGTTGTATTTGTGTGGTTGCTTGGGTTATTGGTGGAGATATTACAGTATTTTGTGAGCTAGTAGTGCTGTTTAGGTTTTTGCGTTTGGGTTGAATACGAGTGGGTTGTGATAACGTGGTGTGTTATTATTGTTATTATTGTAATGATCTTAGCCTCCATCTTGGCGGGCTAACGCCAACTTCAAGTCACACCGGAATACTTGACCATGTTCTGTAGTATTGGGAATGCCACACTAACATGGCTGCCTACTTGAATATTCTCGCTTAAGTTTCCCGCGAGAATCTGTCACTCGGGGGCCACTCCGAGTGCAATAAGATCGTGACCGTCATGTAGGACACCTACGTTGTGTAATAACTGGATTCTCAGCAGGCACTGAGGGCGTTTTATGGGTAAGGAACACCAAAAGCAATAACTGATTAAGATTCGTTTGAAGCTAATACCGATACCAATACGGCGCTCCTGCAGAGGGTCTTAAGTGGTTCTATACTACTCCGGCATTTACCTTACGAATTAGGAAAACTGCAGGAAAACCTAATTCGGAGTAGTCCTATAATGAACAAAGCCTACAGCTAACAGCTTGAGATGGCCATACCTTTATGACAACGGCTGGATACTTAACATCAAAAACAAAATCTACGAACGCAACCAAAGAAGCCAGACACTGCCGTCCTTCCCGGTAGCGGAGCCACTACCAAAATACCAGAAATTTTATTTTTAGAATTTGAATGTTTTTGTAATCAATTAGGGTTAGGTACCTGGTTTTTGAAAAGAGGGATACTAAATAACAACAGCCGGGTTTACTGTTAGATAGGATGGAAATTTCCATTACGGGGTGGGTTAGTTTTCCGACTCAGGGGCGAAGAGGGTTTTTATTTGTTGAAAGGAAGTTCGGCGCCTTTTTGGAATGTGAAGAGGGACACTTGCTTGCTGACTACCTTCGAGAGAGTTTCGTTCCCGTAGTTGACAATTCGAGAATTCATATCAGGTGATGTAATTGGTTTTTGTTAATTCATTAATTGCATGTAACGTAAATTGTGTTCCCTCATATTTATTATCTCATTTTGCAATTTGGACTTCAATCCGAATATTCACATAACTGCCAATTTTGTACTTTGTTTGTAGGGGGATGCCTGGTAAATATCTTGCCAAACTGTTATGGGGAAAACGACCCTCTAGCTGGGGAAGTTTCGGATTTGTGTTTATTATGTTAACTTGGAAGGCGCCTATATGATTATTCAGATTCGTGTTCACAGTTGTTGGGTAGCTTAGTTGTAGAGTAGAAGCGTTGATTTTCTACGTGTGCAATGACCATTTATCAATTTATGAGAGGTCTCTAATCTTTCGACCGTGAGAAACTAGAGTCCATTGGCGAATCAAATTATAAAATTGCACAAGGAAACCACAAGGCAAGCGACTCTAGTTTCGAACCTTCAGCTTTAGGTAAGTTGTACTCGCAAACCCAGAGCAGTCTTGTTACCTGTTCCAGGGGTGGAACTATAATTAACAGTCTTCTGTTTCTGAAAGGTGTGTGTGACCGAGTTTGGGTATAATCGTGAGATAATTGACGCTTGGGAACACGAGTTTGGATGTCATTGTTATTTCATGATGTACCGACTAAGCCAGCTAGAAGAGTTTATTCCCCTGGTATTGTTCCAATCCGTTGTCCCAATAATGACCATTTTATAGAAACCCCGTGGTAGCTTGTTTATTAACGTCAACTCCTTTAGCTTCTACGAACACGAGTCGAGGGTTTCTCTGGCAGAGGTATTCCCTCGCACAGGCCTACTCGTTAGGGACTTCTGTTTGGGTAGCAATAAATACTTTCGGCCGCATTTGACTGTTTCTTTTTCTTCCCGATAGCAACTCCCATTCCGAGTGTAACGGTTACCACTTGACGGTGAGTAAAATATAGGGTCTCTGCCCTAGGCGATCCGATCACAAGCCACTTGTTCCGGCAGAGGAGAAGGCTGGACATGGTAGCCATATCCTTTTAGTATTTTCCCGCCGTATTTGAATTTAGTGTTCGGAGTGAAGTTAGTTGGCCCCTTAAGATCATTACAAGCTAATGTACAGCACTTTTGAGCCCTCTCGAAACCGGGGTAAATACTACATACACGCCACGAGCAACCAAAATGGATATTAAATACACCTCGCCGGGCGGTAGGATTACCCCAGGCCCAGTGGGGTGCCTGTAGACGTGGGCCTAAAGTTGTTGGGTTTCGGAACGAGTGAAAATGTTAGTGTTAGGTTCACCAAGGCCCGTATAAACTTGAATAACTCGATCCCCTCTAAACAAGCACACTTCCCTCTTGATTTCTCAGCCCCAAATAAGCAAATATAATGAAATGCAATGAAATAATCGAGAGTGACTAAAAAGCACAATACACAAATATGTACAGCAAAGATACAGCCCTACCGACAATGAAACCTGATTGCCAATCCCAACAAAGGTTACACATTAGAGGTACAAATGATTGAATCCAGTAAGTGCATAAATAAAGGGTTACAATCTGCATTCAAGTTACACACATTTATAGAATAATTGAATATAGCAAATACCTCAACTGATATAAAAAAACAAAAGCACACAGCAATGATTAAGGTATAACAAAATATTTCAAGATAAGCCGTACTTTACACTTAAGCCGGTTACAAGTAAAAGACCATGAACACACATGTTAAATCGTATTTATTGAAAACCCCAAGCAACTCTGTAACTTGATCTCTTAACACCCCTAAAAACCACCCGAAAATCGCCCATTCCCTGCATTTCTAAGAAAAAACTGGACTGCAGATGTTTGAAAAGGTAAACACGTGGTCTTCTGAGAAATTCAATCCGTCTCATCTTTGCTTTCTTTCACTTTTCCCACCAGATTTCGGTTGGCAGCTTGTGTAACTAACATGATATTTATAGGACGTTGCCAAGGTTGGGGCATTTCAATGCTTTTTGACACTAGATTTGTAATTTTATGAATAAAAAAATTGCACTGGACACAATTTAAAACTTTAAAAATCTTGTGACAACAGATTAAGATGACCTTTTTTGCTGTTTTAGTAATCACACTGGACGCATTTAAAAAAAATTTTAATTCCAGGAAAAAGAGAAGCTATGTACCACTTACTACACACTATTTCAAAAATGAAATCAGACTCAAGTTCTTTTTATTGCCGCTAGAGTCTAAAAAATTATAGTAGCATTAGGGCATTAAAACAGTGCAGTATTCTATATTTATACAAATGCTAAAGAGACTCTTCCACACATTAAAAAGTTACTCTAAAACAGAAAATTTAGCTTACTATTTTCATCTAAGCATAAGCAATATTTAAGTTTAAGAGAAATCACAAAGGGGTACATGTTATATCTTTGAAAGCCTTAAGTATTGTTTGAGGGCACACCTAAATCCTTAGAGATTTTATGCATTAATAACAGATGCCGTTTTAAGCTACTTTTGAAATTGGTCGCATAATCACAATGGTCACATGTAAAATCCTTGGCCACCTTGTGCGTTAAGAAATGTTTATTATTAAAATATGACTTATTATTTGTCGCGAAACCACACAGTTCACATTTAAACTCTTTGGAATGTTTTTTATGCGTTAATAAATGTTGATTGAAATAAGATTTATTATTTGTCGCAAAATTGCACTCTACACATTTAAAATCCTTAGACGCTTTGTGCACCATCATATGTTGTTTCATGTAGTGTTTGATACTAGTTGCGTAATCGCACAGGGAACATCTAAAATCCTTTGAAGTCTTGTGTGTTAAGGCATGTTGTTTGAAATGGTGTTTATTTCCGGTTGCGTAATCACAATGGACACATTTTAAATTTTTGGTAGTCTTATGAATTACGAGATGTCGTATGAAATATAACCTAGTATTTGTCGCGTAATCACACTGGGCACAGTTATAGTCCTTGGAAACTTTGTGTGTTACGACATGTCTCGATAAATGTTGATTGAAATACGACTTGTCATTTGTTGCGTAATCACATTGGGCGCATTTTAAGTCCTTGAAAGGTTTGTGTACTAAAAGATGCCGTTTGAAGGTACTTTTATAATTTGTCGCGTAATCGCAATGGACACATTTAAAATCTTTCAAAGCTTTATGCATCAACAGATGCCGTGTTAAGCTCACCCTATATTTCGATGCGTAACTACACTTGTCACATTTGTAATCATTGGAATCTTTGTGCTTTATGAGATGTCTTGTTAAATAGGTCCTTCGCTTCGTTACATAACCACAATGGAAGCATTTAAAAGTTGGGGGTGGTCCATCTACCGAATTTTCGATTGGAAGGTCCACATCGAATTTGGCTTCTACAGAACTTTCATTTTGAATGTCCACATCTTTTTGATTGCACGTAACATTAAGAGGATCTGCGACGATTGTACTTTCGGCATGTTCCTGTTTTATTGTTGAGTAGACATCACTGCTATCAAAACCATTTTCAGCAATGAATGTATGTACTTCTTCTTCTTCTTGCTTAACTTCCACTTTAACAATTTCGGTCATCATAACGCAAATTAAGACGATTTACATAACCTATAATTTTAACAAAAATAGAAGTGATTACAGTTACGCTGTTGCTAAGTACGTCATCAACATAAACAAAAGACGAGAGTCTCCTACGATGCCGTCTTTACTTATAATCATAAGCTGTGATCTAGCACTTGACAATACTGCATTTATTATTATGGGGCCTGATATTGGTTTCTGGGAAAAAAACCTAAAAAACCAGAATTGAATAAATTCAGCAGTTATTAGTTGTCAATATTTTGTTGCAGAAGATGTTGGGGTTCATCAGAAGTGGAGGGTCCTAAAAGTACTTCTACTAAAGAGCTTTCTAAATTACAGGAAAAAAGAAGTGGATGTTGAGAGGTTGTATACAAAGCTACGACGATGTACACATTTTTGAGAGCTGGCAATCATGCAATTTTTAGGAGTCTCCAACTGTCATCTGGAGAGCACTAACGCTGATTACGTTTGGCATCTTGTTTTTAATGGCGATCACGATAGCATCGCTCCGTAAATGTTTGTTGTTATTTAATGCATTTCTTTACAATGTAATAGTGTTTTAGTATGAAGCATTTTATTTTCTTTTAGTATCAATCTTTTGATTTTGAAGTTGACTTGATTTAACTTCAATGCAGATTCATGTGTTTGATACCGTTAACCTTTTATTTAAAACCTGGTTCATTTTTGGTTTAATGTATGCTAAATTTTTGTGTATGTTTCAATTACATGGTCTTAGTCCCAAGATAGAATTATATTTTTGATCATCCTTTTCAACGTGGAAATCATCGAATTTGTTTGATGTGTGTATGGACAACATTTTCACTCAGTGCAGGGACTGATCTCGACAAACAACTGTAGGCTTGAAACCCCGGACGAGGGGCGAGTTATCTATCTCGGGGGCGAGTTATCTATCTCGGGGGCGAGATTCTGATAATAAAAACTCTTCGATTTAGATATATGTGTGATACATGCGTTTCCATTCACTGATTTCCACATGTTTTGTTGTAACTTTGAATTTGCCTTACAAGGTCATGTAATTTTTCATCTTAACGGAGGAATTTTATTGCACCAAAGATGAGTCACATCGTGTTAATTTCACTGTTTCTTAAAATGTTTGCTACCTGCTTAGGTATCCTCTCAGTTTTCTCAGTCTCATACGCATGCTTTTAGTAGTACCAAGCAAAACTTTTGAAAATATGGAGGGGTAGGGGGGCGAAAACACATTCTGCACACTCCTCATAGTATTGTAATGAAAGGATTAATCGAAATGAATAGGTTTCAACAAACTATAACTTTCTTGAACGAATCCTTTTTGAGATCAGTGGACGACGGGAAGGGGGTGGGGGGGGGGGTTAACTTGATCTTTCATGGTATTCTAATTAAAGATCTCTACAAAAGAACATGTTTTCAACCAACCACCGCCCTTCTTTCTTACCCCTTATCAGAGCAGGGTGTTGGTTGGTTTTTATCCTTGAAAAATCTCAAGAAAGGAATTAATTTATACCAACTACGGTCCTCCTTCTCGATCACTTATCGTAATTGGTTATAAATTTATAATTCCTTATATTTCAAGAGCGGATTGTCGGAGGAGGGTGCTCACAAAGGGCGATTGGAACGTCTCGAAGAAATATATTCAGTGGTGATGGCAAAAGTTTAAGACCGAATATCTTGAAAACGGTTTGCCGGAGGGCAAAATGAATCGTCTGAACGAAACATATCGATTGGTAAAGTCGAAGGGAATATCTTGAAAACGAAGTGCCGGAAGAGGGTACTCAGAATAGTTAATACTAATACGCTAAAAGGTTACGGAAGTTGTCTCTCTTGGTTGAAGGAACGAATACCGATATCAAGTCTCGTTCCGGACCCGGTGACCCAATTTTAAAAAATGGCCGCTCGTTATCAGCAGGTGCAGAAAATATGTCAAAGGTATTAGTGGCACTCACACTGGTCAGTTTAATCCAAAGTTATCAACTTCAAACTCGTACGTCGACAGAATTATGGGTAAAACGTCTCCGAAAGCTGGTCCTTACAGTTGAATTCAATAGAAATCGTACTGGTCCGTTAAACTGGTAACAATTAAAATAGAACTTGAACCCTAAAATTAAAACCCTAAAAGAAAATCAAAGGTAACCCCCTCTTTCTTGAGAAACTAAAATATACATACGTCTTAAATGAGAGGGATAATTATAGATAAAGCAACAATCGTCGATGGAAAATTTTCGCAAGTGGCGTATTTACGATAATGAAGAAAAACCCAATTATATCCTCCCTATTGGAGTTTTTGGGCGCATCCGTTCATTAATTATTCCAGAATCCTGACTTTAACGAATCCAATTGTCAGAGATGAATAACATATGAATGATGACATTTAAAATTCCATACGAACTAACGCGTCAGCTGTTGATTAATAAACTGTCACCCACTGCGGGTCTCGACTGAAAGGAAATAAAAATCGAAATGCACTGCACGCTAAAATTGCGTGGTTCAAACTATAGATGGAACCATCTATTCAAAAGTTACGAGGATCTTTCAACAAAATATACCGTGAACAATAATTATGCTTGTAATGGAGAATATGAACCGTTAAAAAGAAAAGAGAAATATATTGCAAACTATAATCGAAGGTCAGTTTATGCCTGCTCTAAGTACAAGAAACCTGTTGATTAGCGCATTTTCCAACGAAGTTGGGTGCGCTATTGCAGCCACTTCCTCTGCCCGTCCGTCTGTCCGATGCCTTAACCACTCCTACAGTTTTAAAGATATTTATACTTCATTCATTTTAAGAAGGTAGCGGTAGAAATCATAGGGAAGCTTTGTCCTTCACTGTGATTGGTTAAACCACGAGTCTGTATTACGCCGACACACGATACACTTACACACGGTATGCTCATTATTTTTCTCAAACGCGTTTTCTACTGCGCATTACGTCACCTGCGAACATGTGGCGCCAAAATTCAAATGTTTACGCCAGGGCCGATCTAGTAGTACACATGTCACGCGTGACAGTTTTGCAACTTATAAGTTGTATCTTGTATCTACGAGGTTTACCGTTAATTTGTTGATAGCTAATAATTAATCATTAGTGAAATTTCCAAAATGCCAGGTTCTGTAGTGGCTCAATGGGGCAATTCTAATAGAAAAACAAAAGGAACGGAAATAAAATACTTTCGATTTCGGAAAATTGAAAACTTTTCTCAAAAATGGATTGTTGCAAGTCGTCGTAAGGACAAAATTAACTTGAAAAATGGTGTTACATTAATATTAAGTGGTGTATTTAAGTCTTTCCATTGCTGTTTAATTCTATAACCTGTATTTGCTCTGAACATGTTGAAGCCAGCCGTTTTGAAGCACCGCTAAGGGAACGATTTCTTAATTAAACCTACTTTTAAAAACAGCGGACATTTGAAAACCTGATGCTTTACCTACTTTAAAACTACCACGTAAAATGAATATCAAAATAAAAGGGAAACGGAAGAGAAATTCGATCTTTTAATAAAGCATTAATTACATAATATTTACTGAAAAAGCCGCACTTCATGTTTAGGGCCAATATTTTTGATTCGAGTTTATTTCATACGATCACCAAATCCCAGAAATACCCGCCGCGACGATCTCTACACAAAATCAGTGTGATTTGTCGATCTAAGAAGCGTAATTTTGCTCTATATTCTCTGGTTTTGTTCGCACATGACGTCACGCTAGATGCGCAAGAGCATACCGTTATAAGTGTATCGTGCGCCGACAAATAAAATGTGTGACCAATTTTGTTAAGTTAGTAGTTTCGGTTACGAACTAAACTGTCGAACTGACATTAGATGTCAATTTCAATGATCCAAACATGAAATCTTTTGATTTATATTCATATTTTTCAAATTTGGTGCCGTTTTATATTTATCCTGTGTGTGTCTATCTTTAAACACAGCGCCATCTACTACCTTCTTATAATGAATGCGGTATAGTTCGTTCTTTTTGCATTCTGTAGCGTATAGCTCTGGCACCAGAGCCAAGGAAAATCTTAACGATTAAGCTGCGCATGCGCAGACTGCGCAATGCCATCTTTCTTATTTATGTAGGTATTTTTTACCAAAGATACTTTTAGAAAAAAGCAAACGTATCTCATGTTGTAAACATCAGATTAATGTACGCATGCGCAGAATGCGTAATATCAACTGTCTTTTTTATCGAGATATCTTTTTGAAATATTAATCACAGAATATGTTTCTGTTAAAGGCAAACATATCTGATATTGCAAACATTAGATGTGCTCATGCGCAGACAGTGCCAACTTCCTTATTTATGAAGATATTTCATTGAAATTTTAATCTTTGCCTCTAGTAAAAAACACACAGCGTACCGGGTGACCCAATAAGACTGTTCCTCGGCCATATCTCGAGAACCGTTCGTCATATCAATTAGGGGTAAAAAAATTATTGGGTAAATCGGTCATCACTGTAAAATATTTTCAAGTTTTAAAAATGACAAACAGAGGGCGTACTACCATTTTAAAGTTGCATTTTCTTTCAATTCCGCATAATAAACAAAAAAAAATTTTTCCACATTTTTAAAGAGAACCAGTAGTATTTATCTATCATTTTCGTAAAAACAAAAACTCAGTTATTTAAAAAACAAAGATGGTGTGGGGCGTTCAATTGTTTTTGCAATAACCTGCTTTAACTTCTTAACCGTTTGACCGATTTTAACAAATTTGGTATGGTTGAAAAGAGCATTCCTTGGGCAATGAGAATCAACCAAAATATAGTTAATTTAGTTGAATCCTTCTCCGCCAGGGGGCTAGTTTTGACACTATGACCCAAAATCCTAAAGAAATCAAAAAAATCAAATGGAATGATATGACTTTTTCTTTATGAAAAAGTAGCCAAATAACATCCAAAGAGGCCAGTGAAAACCGTTTTTCAAAATCTCGTTCCTAACCTCAAATATTGGGAAAATGAGATTAATTAATTAATTAATAAAAATGCTTAAATTGTATCTTAAATTTACGTATTTGCGGTATTTGTTGGCGCGGTAAAAGCACCCTACACTTTTAGGTAGGCTTTGGAAAATTAAACAAATGAAACACGATGCATTATAAAATAATAACAGCCGTAATTTGTAAATTATTCTGCTGTGTTTACATTCAGAAAGTGCAATTTTTTGAATTTGTAATCTTTTCTAAAATGCCGATTTCTAACCAAGAAGCATTTAATATGCTGGCGATATATTTTGAGTATTTTCAAAATGCGACCATCGCTGCCCGCATCTTCTATTTGCGTTATCCGAATCGACCACGAACCATCGCCGCCAGCATATTAAATGCTTCTTGGTTAGAAATCGGCATTTTAGAAAAGATTACAAATTCAAAAAACTGCACTTTCTGAATGCGTAAACACAGCAGAATAATTTACAAATTACGGCTGTTATTATTTTATAATGCATCGTGTTTCATTTGTTTAATTTTCCAAGGCCTACCTAAAAGTGTAGGGTCCTTTTCCAAACAATCTTTCGCGCCATCGACAAATACCGGAAATACGTCAAATAAGATACAATTTAAGCATTTTAATTAATTAATTAATTAATCTCATTTTCCCAATATTTGAGGTTAGGAACGAGATTTTGAAAAACGGGTTTCACTGGCCTCTTTGGGTGTTATTTGGCTACTTTTTCATAAAGAAAAAGTCATATCATTCCATTTGATTTTTTTTCCTGGCGGAGAAGGATTCAACTAAGTTAACTATATTTTGGTTGATTCTTATTGCCCAAGGAATGCTCTTTTCAACGATACCAAATTTTTTACATTCGGTCAAACGGTTAAGAAGTTAAAGCCAGTTATTGCAAAAACAATTGAACGCCCGACACCATCTTTGTTTTTGAAATAACTGAGTTTTTGTTTTTACGAAAATGATAGATAAACTGGTTCTCTTTCAAAATATGAAAAAAGAAAGTTTAGTTTATTATGAGCAATTTAAATAAAATGCAATTTTAAAATTTAAGATGGCAGTTACGCCCTCTGGTGGTCATTTTTAGAACTTGATTCTTCATAACCGATTGACCCAAAATTTTTTTATCCCTAAGTCATACGACGAACGGTTCTCGAGATATGGCCAAGGAACAGGTCTTATTGGATCACCCGGTACATAGCTATCGCCTTTTGGGAAGTACTGATCAATACATAGAAAATGCGCTAAAGTTACTCACCTTAGGGCGAAAACCTTTTTACTTGTTTTTCAATTAAATGTAATATACATTTTAATCAAATTATTAATAAACCAATCACGTAAAAACAATAGTTTGACAGCCGCCATTTATTAGCATCGTTGATTGCTGTCGCCTCCTCACTTACTAGCACCAAACTATCTAAACACACATGGTATAATGAATCACTGGATTATAAAAAACAAAGCCTACCACATCAAAATGTTAAAAATTGATTGTTATTAAATTTTTAACATTTCGGTATATAGTAAGCGATGACATGTCAAAATAATTCATTTTTGGTTCCTTTAAATAACATACCTAGTAAATAATCGTATTGCGCCATCATAATAAAAAGAGCTACTTCATACAGTATGTACTTTTTTTTCCGGTCCATAATATAAAAATATGAAGTTGCTGATGGTTTCTCAAAGACGAAACGTCGCAATGAAAATCTGTGGGTAACATCTTGTAGACCTTGAGGAAGTATTATTTCTTTTTAGACAGGGCCAGGAAACAAACAAAAACGAATATGGTTCATTTCGGGTTTTTTCGAATATCTTCGGAAATGATCGGAATTTCCGGGTTTTTTAAAACATCATTTTCTTACGCAATTTTTTTCTAATTTAACCGAATGCATTCTTATCTTGGACACCCTGTAGAATTTTTCTTTTGCCGGAAATGCAAAACGTAATTAATAGATAAACGGAGGAGATTTACCGGTAGTTACAGAGAGAGTTTTTCACATTCGATCTTGTTAGTTACTTGCCATGCCCCGAGGGAAAAATTAATAAGAAAAAGTGCAACGTTTGCGGAAAGACCGCACTAGGAATATCGCGAATTTGCACAACGTAACCGAGTTTCCCGATTATAGTCATAAAAACCAATCCGCGAATTATCTCAAATGAACCGGTCTTGTCAAGGTTACTATTACGTTCTTATAAATTCGAAATTAAGCAGCATCAACGAATTAATCACCGAGATGTCTCTCAAAGCGCTTGTCGTATGGGTCGTATTAGACATAACTGGTAAAATTTTGCTTTGAATCAAGGTTGAAGTCTTCACTATTTTGTTTAGTGCAGACACTATCAGAAACCGATCTGTTACCATCACGGGCGTACTGCGGGCTCCAACACTCAGACGATTACGTGCGGGACAACCCCGGAATTTCCCTTGACGAATTTCCATGGATTGCGCAGTTGGTGTACAAGGATAATACCGTGAAATGTGCCGGATCTTTGATTAACCATCGCTACGTACTGACGGCCGCACACTGTCTGATATCCCGCTATTCCCGATTGTGAGTATAAGAAATGGTCAATTAGTGAATTGGGTTGATATTAGAACAGGGATCCGGTTAGGTGACTATGATGTAACGACAGATAAGGATTGCGTTAATGGGACTCGATACGGTGTAGAATGTAGCGATCCGGTTGAGGAAGTCGGTGTGGAAAAGCTGTCCGCGCATCCAGGATATCGCCCCCGGTCCGGTGAAAACGATATTGGACTGATCCGCCTCTCCAGAGAGATAAACTATTCAGGTAAGTACAGATATCGCAATTGGTTCGATTGGCATCGGGCAATTTGTAGAGTTCATACGTCCAATATGTCTTCCGGAGGCGGCCAACCAAGATTTAAAACACGGAGTGCGACTGGCTTCGTGCGGTTGGGGACTCACGACGTACGAGGGAGAAACGACCAAAGTAAAAAAGAAGATTTCGGCGCATTTACTTCCTCTAGACACGTGTACTATACTTTTTAATCATAGCAGCAAGGTGATCACCGCTAACCATTTGTGCGTGTCAGAGGAACTTGAAGGTTTTACTTGCCAAGGTGATAGCGGAGGTCCGTTAATGTTATCCGTTAAGAATCAGTGGGATGGTGTTGGCTTGGTTTCCTTTGGTTATCCTTGTGGAACCGATTATCCTGCTGTCTATACAAAAGTATCCGGTTATCTAGATTGGATTAAACAAACTATTTACAAATAGGTAGTAGTTTGTTGTGAAAATGACGTCTTTGTGTGTACACTGCAACTATCATTGAAATAAAGGTCATATTTTAAATACTACATTACAAAATTCTGGTCGTTTCAGGTAAAACCGGAAGTGACTGTACATTGTTTTTTTTTGCCTACAGTACGCACATTTTTCGTTGACAAGTTTTATTTTTGTAGTGACTACTTTTTTTACGGACCCTCAGCTACGAGCATGAAATTAATAAATACTGAGAGGGTGCTAAGATATTACCGCATCGACCACTTTGTTCGTATCTACTATTGACAGCCTTGTACACTCGATAGGGGAAGGAACAACTGTCGCATCTTTCATAGGCCACCTTTTGCGTATCGACCGCCGATTACCATCGACAGCCTTGTATATGCGATAAGAGAACGAAAAACTGTGGCATCCTCCATGGGCCGCCTTTGCCCAAGCACGTAGGTATACAGTCGGTATGGGAGGGGATTACGTTTAACCCCCCCCCCCTCCCCACTCATGGTCAATTTTAAAATCTTTATAGGTATATAAAACACCACTTATAACTCAAGAACGGCCAGACAGATTTTCATGATTTTTGATTTGTTGAATACTTCAAAATATTTAAAGTGTGCACACTGTAATTTTGCAACAAATTTTCAATCTATTCTGAAACGACACTTCTGAGGACACAAGTCTTTAAAGGATTTAAAATGTGCACAATGTGATTATACAACGAACTACAATCGTACAACGTAGAGTATGCAAATCTCACAATAATTTCAAATATTTAAAATGTGCACAGTGTGATTTTGCAACACCATATCCTGAAACGGGACTTAACAAAACCTCAAGGGATTTAAAATGTGCACACTGTAATGGCATTATATGAAAATTTTAGGCAATGTCAATGTCCCTAATATAAGGTTCGCTGGGAAAGCGATACAACGTTCATCGGATCTGCTATTATCCATAATTGTATATAAATAAAAATGAAGGTTTGTCTGTCTGTCTTTATGCCTGTCTAAACCGTTCATCTGATTGTGATGAAACTGTGAGGAATGGTTGGACGTAACGCCCGCGAAAGTGTTTGATGAGTTATAGTAAAACACTTTCCGAAATTCCCACAGAAACGGGAACAGGAAAAAACACGAGTTCATGATATGTTTTACATTATAAAAAATTGCAGTTCGTGAGTTAAAACGAGGGCATTTATTTTTATAGTGATTTGGCAATTTGCTACTGATCTCTCTCGGTTCATATAAGGAGAGGGTTTAAACCCTGTGAACCCTCCCCTTACATACGTGCTTGCATTTGCCACCATCCACCACCTTGTGCACTCGATAAGGGAAGATATAACTGTTGCATCTTCCATGGGCCGCCGTTTCCGTATCGACCGCCGATTACCATCGACAGCCTTGTACACTCGATAGGGGAAGGAACACGGTCGCATCTTTCGTGGGTCAAAAAGCATGCACCTGTAATTGAAATCAGTTGCACCCATTACAACAACTGGACGATAAATATTGGGGGGGGGGGGGGATCTGGAGAAAAAGGCAACGTGGAGCAACGCCAAATAAACATTCCTAATTGCCCCTACAATATGCAAAATCTCTTGAATTTGAACCCTGAAGTTAATCTATGGTACGTTTAAGAAGTGCCGACTCTTTTTTCCCCTAGCTGCGTTACGAAAATCCCCTAGTATTCGGCATCTGCGCAAAACGGTCGATTGGTTATATACAGAGCATTTCATATTTTTGTTTCAGATGTAAAGGTGTGTTGCCTAACCATAAGGGTGGATTATCACAACCCTATGTCACTACAAATTAAACACATTATTTTAATTATTGCTTTCGTAAAAACTACTCGTACTTTCTACTGCAATAACATCGTAAACTCCATTATGTTCTACGTAAATAACACTCCACTGAAATGGCGGGAATGTCAATTGTAGTGACAACTCAGTGCGCATGATCGGTATTGTAATGGAACCGAATTTTCCCGCTAAAATTCGATTTAAATATTCCCGAAACCGACCCTGGCGCGACGAAAAAAAGTAAAGATCGCGCTTTGTTTCGTTTCCGTGGAACACGTGTTTTTTTTCTCGCTCTACATTGAAATGGGTCATAATTTACAATAAAAGTGTTAAATATAGCGCTATGCCAGGGAACTTAATGATCCCTATCGACCCAACGTCTCGGAGCACGGTCGATATTAACAATTTTTCGTCTAGGATTTGTTTAAAATGGGGAGATTTAGGCAGAGGTATTTGTGCTTTTGTTGAGAGCAGAAGTAAATTTTTACGTTTCGATTAGTGAGTGCACCTTCGATAATTACAAAGGTGATGTACTCGTTTTTTTTATCTCTACGTCTATTACATCCATCTGTTAATGATATGATCGTGTTCGATTTTTTGCCATTCTAATTTTATTCTCGTACAGCATGATTATTGCCATTTATAACACTTTCTAAATACAACTTGCACTTTTTAATTATACTGGTCATACTTTGAATTAAATGCATAGATTCAACATAATGTTGTTTTCCAATTTACAGTACCTACTTCTTTGTTCCAAGCGCTGGCAACATGAATTACTGACCGATTTACGTGTTTTTATTTATATTTAAATACAGTATGTTCCCTTATGGGCGATATTCAATACAAGTATGCAGAACTACATTTTAATTTATAATTGAATTTATTGCAGCACATTTCGCTTTTGTTTGCCTGATTATGTTACTGTGTATTTACAGCGTGCTTCATCTGGGGGCGAGTGACGTACGTTAGGTGGTTGATTGTTACATATTGCACTTGGCATTGAGACTTAATTATTTGATACTAATGTTTTGCCACGACATGTTCCTTTGTTTTGTTATAATGTGATATTTAACATTATGCTCCTACTATTTATTTTAACCGGGTGATTATGATTATTAATATTTGGCAGGGTGACTTGTTTCGAATATGTACTGTGCTATATTTGATATTGATATTTGATAACGATATATTTAATATGTCGATTTGACGTAGCAGAGGCTGGCTAAAGTTCAGAACTGACATACGCAGAGATAATTATTTTATGTACCGTTTTTTTGTGTCTTTGAAAAGAGCCATCTTGTCGATATTGCTAATCAATTCGTTTAGTCGATAGTCAATTTACAATCTATGTTTTTTTTAAGATGCGAGGGACTTCAGAAATAGGATCGTGCCATTGTTGAACGAAAAGACTTTTCGTTCAACATTGGCACGATCCTATCCCGGAAGTCGCTCACATCTTTAGAAAAACACAGATTGTAGACCGGGATCAGGTCTTCTGTGACCGGCAATCTTTCCTGCGAAAGGTTTATTTTGTTTATGATTATGTATGTGTGCGAGTTTGCCGATATGGTTGCTCTGTTATTTTTGTTATGTCATGAGCGTTGGCGTAGTGCTGGATGGGGGAATTTGAAGTTTAATGATAAAGGTCATTATACTGTTTTTGGTGTCATACTACAAGGTCAAAGCTGTAGAGTTTACGACGCGACGTCGACCGAAATGTCTTTATTGCCACAACTCCTAGCGATTTCATACAGCGTTGACATGTCATGACCAGAGCAACTAGAGACTACTCGGTGTGGGATTTGGACTGACTATCCAATATCCAAAACCTATTATATGAATTTATTGTAATGTTTTAATGACTGTTTTTTGTTATGTGTATGAAATATTGATTCTTTAGGAATTCCAACGGAGCCTGTGATTCAACATTATCTTAATTTACTTGACAACCATCATGATATGCATTCATGCCCTTACAGAAAACTTATTTTGCTATAAAGTTCAATATTAATTTGTTGGCTGGGTTTTTTCTTGGTCAGTTCTTTTTTCCCAGCCTATTGTTCTATTTGTACTCGGTGAACTACCATTTTCTAAATTTAATCATGCAATGCGAAGTATTTGGATTGAATCTCCGTTTTTAAAAGCATGTACTTGTTTTATTTGTTTTCCTTACTTGATCCTAACTCCGACAGACAACACATATCTTGTAGCGACTATTAAAAACACAATGTAGTAAGATGGTCCTATTATTCGGTTATTCAGGTTAGGTAGCTTTGTCTAGACGATCACGTGCCATGGGGTTCAGTTAGTTTGGGAGGGAAAGTTTTGAATTTTAAATCTTGAGTTGCGCAGTCCCGCGGGGCTGGCCTGGGTACACTACAGTATAGTCCATTTGTTATTACTATTCCGATATGTAATTATCCCCAATAAATGCACTTTTTTTACTTCACGTCGTCGATTAAACATAAACAATTCTCTAAAAGTCTAAAACAAACTGCAGCGCGTTATCGTTGACGTGCTGAACAAGAATGAACAAAATAAAGTACTACCGCAACTGTTAAGCGATTCTAGGTCGTATCGCTTACGTCAAAGAATGTTAATTGAGGTGATTTTCGCTTGCATCCAGTTTTTGTTTACACTAATCTTGTTTACGCCTACCTGATGCCAATTAAACTGCAGTCCTAAAAAATGGATGGAAGCGAAATTCACCTCAATTAACATTCTTTGACGTAAGCGATACGACCTAGAATCGCTTAACAGTTGCGGTAGTACTTTATTTTGTTCATTGTTATTCGGTCAGATGAACTATATGTCACTTTGTGAAGTCGATCGACGCTATATTTTGTTTGCGATTATTATACGAGCATGTCTACGGTGCCTTTGAATATAAGACGATGCGCAGTCCGTCGACGCTGTCCTAGGCACGTTACAGATCCAACAGTAAAAAGTGACTCGAATACTTCACAAGGACCATATGCGTGTTTTTTCAACGGAATTGTGTTAAGGTAAGGTTAAAAAGAGGATGCGTCACTGATACGGCGCGATAAATAATCCCAGTAACAAAGTGAACACTAATGCAATAATCCCAGTGACCATATCACGATTATGGTTTTCCCACAGGCCACATTTTATAGTTTAGGTAGGATATTTAATAGGAGCATAGATAAAACTTTTGCATTGCATGTGTGGTGTAGTGTTTATAATGGTATGTAGGTACCTAGCTAATAATAGTTAGTCAATTAGTCTAATTATACAATCGCAATTTTATACTTTCAAATTAAGTCAAAAGCACCCAAGTATATATTAAGTATAGACGCGCTTCTTTTTTCATTTCTTTCGCTTGTGTAAACATAACGTAAGTAGGTACTTACTCACGCTTTTTTGAATTGATGAATACAATCTTCAATAATGAACGAAGTGCATAAACAAAAAATGAATAATTGATTGATTGATTTAATAATACATTACGTCTACTTATTTTTTTCTAAAACCTGGTTAAATTCCCTAGATCGTATATACTATACACCATAGGGAGTAACTGAAATAAAAATCCAGGGAGGTCAAAGTAACGACAAACCGGAAGTGTTAGAAAATATCGCATAATTATTTTAAGAATACTATGCAATTAGCGTAATTTACCGACATCCATAGTATTTCTACTGTGTGGAAAAGTCAAATGGAATAAATCCTTAAAATTCAATGTTGATTCAAAAAGATTCAAAAATGATTTTAACAAAATATTCTAATACCTTTTTATATTTTTTGAATCTCTTAAGTCCTTTTTTGAATATCATTTGTTATATTTTTGAAAAAAGAATTTAATATATGTAATCTTAATTTAATATTTAAAAAAAACAGGTTAGGCTCGATAACTTCAAGTCACACCGGAATATTTGACCATGTTCTGTAGTATTGGAATGTTAAACTAACATGGCTGCTTATTTGAATATTCTCGCTTACATTTCCCGCGAGAATCTGTCACTCGGGGGCCACTCCAAGTGCACTAAGATCGTGATCGTCATGTAGGACACCTACGTTGTGTAGTAACTGAGTTCTAAACAGGCACTGAGGGCGTTTTATGGGTAAGGAACACCAAAAGCAATAGCTGATAAAGTTTATATTGAATCTAATACCAATACGATTACAGAGTGACCCGCATAATGGTTTTTAGCGGCGCTACTGCAGAGGGTGTTATGTGGTTCTATACTACTCCGGCATTTACCTTACGAATTAGGAAAACTGCAGGAAAACCTAATTCGAAGTAGTCCTATAATCAACAACATCCAATGTACAGCACTTTTGAGCCCTTTCGAATCCGGGTTAACTACTACAAACACAATACGAGTAACCAAAATGGAATCGAGTCATTCCCCAGGTATTACCCCACATACATCAGATAATACTAAGAGATGTCAAATATACCTCGCCGGGCGGGAGGAGTACCCAGGCCCAGTGGGGTGCCTGAAGACGTGGGCTAAAGTTGTTGGGTTCGGAACGAGTGAAAATGTTAGTGTTAGGTTCACCAAGGCCCGTATAAACTTGAATAGCTCGATTTCCTCTAAACAAACACACTTCCCTCTTAATTACTCACAGCCCCAAATAAGCAAATATAATGAAATGCAATGAAATAATCGAGAGTGACTAAAAAGCACAATACACAAATATGTACACATACAAATATGTACAGCCCTACCGACAATGAAACATGATTGCCAATACCAAGAAAGGTTACACATTAAAAGGTACAAGTGATTGAATCCAGTAAGTACATAAGTAGAGGGTTACAATCTGCATTCAGGTTACACACATTTATAGATTAATTGAATAAAGCAAATACCTCACTTGATATAAAAAGCAAAAGCACACAGCAATGATTAAGATATAACAAAATATTTCAAGATAAGCCGTTCTTTACGCTTAAGCCGGTTACAAGTATAAGACCATGAACACACATGTTAAATCCTATTTATTGACCACCCCAAGCCACGCTGTAATTTGATCTGCTAATACCTCTAAAAACCGCCCGAAAAAAACTGGACTGCAGGTGTTTGAAATGGTAAACACATGTGGCCTTCCGAGAAATTCCATCCGTCTCATCTTCGCTCTCTTTCCCTTTTCTGTAATCCCACCAGATTTCGGTTGGCAGCTTGTGTAACTAACATGATGTATAGGGTGCTTCGTATCGACAATCATATTCACAGGACGTTGCTAAGGTTGGGGGGTCTCAACTCACAAAATATAAATTGACAAGTTTTTGATTTTCCGTCGTATCTCTAAGCCAGCGAATTTTTTAATTTGTTGTTCATTATTTGTTTTTATGTATTATCATGCATAATTTGATTATTCATCTGTTATAATTAGGTATATAAGGCGTATAAGCGTAAGGCCTTATTAAGGAGCCTGCGAACGTTCCTCGAAAGGTCCGCAGTTTGCTGCTGTCATCATGTGACACTGTTATGGCGTCGCTTACTAATGCAACCGCCCCTTCCACCTGCCCTGCTTTTCGATAGAGCAAAGGAAGCCCCCCCCCCCCCCAACGCTATATATAGATCCGGGATTCCGAAATGTTCGAATCAGTTATTTACAAGTACTCCAGTAGGTGGTCGCCCCTCGAGTTCGTACCCGTGCTGCGCCTCGCGACATAGTGTCCGCCCAACCACAAGAGTGAGCCCACCATTTCGATAGTACACTGTCAACTCAGCCAGCTCCCTGGTAGGTGGAGCCTCTTCCGAGTCGTACGGGAAATAAACTGAGCAGACCACCAAGTGCCTGCTCCGTCCTGTGTCATCTTTCAGCTGGAAAATTGTACTAATTAAAATCCTATAAGACGTCTACAGTACCCTCTAGTCGTCCAACTTTGGAAATACTGGCTTGTCCTCTAATTAGGATTCGAGAAAATGCGCCTTTGAAATTGAACTCGAGACCGTGGCGGAAGGAGGTCTTTTCCGTTTTCAAATTCCTACTAAACGCACAACGTTGCATGATCCTATGACCTAGGTATTTGCACGCCAAAGCGATAAGCGGAAGCTTGATGCGTTATAGTCCTTTGCTGAGGAACTGGAGCTTTTGTTTATAAATCAAATCGACGAGCATCGCTGATTTATCGGACTTGAACTCTGACTGCGCAATTTTGGGCACGTAAACCCCATTAAGTTAATCTTATCTACACTCAATGTCCAATAACTTTCTAAACCCATTAACAGGTCAAAGGCACACAGAAACCAGCGACACGTAGAATTAAAGATCGTCAACTTTTTACCTACGGACTTTCAAAAATGTTGAATTAATACAATTTGAACACCCCGTATATTCCTTAATACTCAAAACCTAAAACAGCGCAACCCTAACGAAATTTAAAAAAAATCAACCCCAGGTTCCCGTTACACTGCCTTTCGTGCTATTACTTCCAGAATAGGTCAGACTAAAATTGTTAAGAATAGTTCAATTAATTTTTCTTTCACATTCCAATAAATCATAAGTGGCAAAAATATAGAGCGGATATTTACTCATAAAGAAAAGGCGTAGGGCTCCAGAGAGTTCAGTTGGTAATAGATACGCGATTGCAGAAATAGGTTTAAGAAGTTAGTTTTGTTTGCACTGGTAATTATGTTTGAAGCTCACGGTACTGAAAGGTTATATCTTTTCACTGAGCATTGATTAATTCAATATCCACAATAATTAAATGCTTAAATGCGACCTCCGATGGCGTTGAATGGGGACATGACTTAACTAAGGATAAAACTCCTAGCGGGTTCATAATTTCGCTGTATCTGTCCGTCTGTACGTCGTCGGTCAGTACGATATCTCAAAAACGAATGGGCCGATTACGATGAAATTTTTCAGGTGAATTCTTTATCAAATTTGTCAATCAGAGTCCTTCAATTGGCACTGAATGTAAAAAAATTAGAGAGGCCTTTTTGACATCTCCTTTAGTTATGACCGAATTGCGTAAAATTCAAAGTTTGGCCATATAATACGCAATGTGAAGCTATAAGCATACCCAGAAGCTCGTTTGATGTATTTATGTTTCATATATTATTTATCAAAATGTAGCCCTTGCCAAATTATGCGTTGGGCTAACGTCAAAATTTGCAATTATAATTAAATTTGACCAAATATGCGAGCAGCTAACGTTATATTTTAATTATATCATTTTAGTGCAGCATTTCAGAGAAATGGCCAGGTTTAGGATAGTTCTCAAAGTTCAGCTGTCAGTAAGATCAGAATTTGTGTCTAAAATTTGCGGTTTTGTAAACCGCATACCATTTCACTGCAGCTGACAGAGAGGCCAGAATTGCCACTTTAAACTTTGGATTATTCGGGAACACTTGATCTTCGGTTCTGTGGTAGAAAACGATAATTTTGTAAGTCTACGAGTCTGTCCTTCGATATAACCCTCATCGAGTTTGGTAGCGGTTGACCACAGTTTGTTCAGATTATTTTCTTCTACGAAAAATTCGTTCTTAGTTGATTATTTGATTTTTCAATGTATTAAACACCTATTGGACTATCCTGGAACGCCCGTGCGCTTTCTAATTGCCTTCTGTAGCCTGGTCTTCACTCGCGTCTCCCCACGCAAGTCAATTCCACCTATGAACTCTATAACGTTGCGTCTTTTAACCTAATACAATCTCATGATAAAAATAAATTTAACTCCCTTTCTTGCTTTTACCATTTGTATTACCGAAAATAAACAAAGTTATTGTTTTTCAGGGAGGAAAAATCGCTGTCATCGCCGTTCTACTCCTTGGACATGAAGTCATAAGTCACAATTGCAACCAAAGTGACACGTACCTCAAATGCGACGTCGTAGAGTTCAAAGCTGGAGATGCGCTGGATACAACCCCAATAATTGACAAATCTGGGATAAAATCGATCGTTTTTGCGGACAGTCGGCTCAATGTATTACCCCGTAACGTTTTCGCGGAGTTTCCACATCTACGACAGTTATACGTAAATAACAGCGGTGTAAAGCAAGTAATGTCCGAAGCGTTCTCCCATTTAACGGTCCTGGAAGAATTGCATTTGGAGCAGAATAATTTAACTAGACTCGAGAACATGAGTTTTTTCGGCCTGAAATCGTTAAAGCTGTTGAAGCTTTCACAGAACCAGATTGAAACTGTGGAAGTGGACGCGTTCGTTGGTCTAATCGACTTGCGACTTTTACTGCTAGATCGGAATAAGATCCAGACCGTGCAGTCGGCGCTGTTCGCATTTGTCTCCAATCTTCCCGGAGACCCAATTGCTATGGAAACGTTTTCGAAACTCAACAATTCGCTCGATTTGGCTAATTTTCCATCGAGTTTGCAAGTACTGGACTTGGCCGGTAACGAAATAGTGACCGTCACTAACTGGCCATCTATGCGGAACATGCTTCATCTCAACCTGCACGGAAATAATATTCGTGAGATCGTTACCACGAACGAAATATTTCCAAATTCCGAACCATCTCGCTCAGCTGAAAATTTAACCGAACTAAATTTGGAGAATAACCATTTGGCGGAGCTCAAGAGTGACTTTTTCAGTGGGATGAGTAAACTTCGGGTTCTGAACTTACGGTCCAATAACATAAGTGAAATCGCCAGAGAGAGCTTTAATAATTTAACTGCGTTGGAGGAGTTGTACTTGTCCAACAATTCACTGACTGCGATTTTTGGTTATTTTAAAGGTCTCGCCAAATTGTCACAATTGCATTTGGCCAAGAACAAGATTAGGGTGTTATCGGCTTATGCCTTTGAAGATCTGGAGTCGTTACTGGTATTGGATTTGTCTCAAAATCAACTGGTTTGGTTTGCGGGGATAGCTAGCGTTAATAACTACTTGTACTTCTTACAGAACAGCCAAGTTCACAAAGTAAAAAACTTAGCTAAAGGTGTATCTGTCTTTCTGCCAGTAACAGACTTGAATTTGGAGTATAACAATTTGAGCCAAATCGTGGACGGGGTCTTACATGGACTGCCGAACTTAACTAGCTTGAACCTGGCCAACAATCGAATTACCCATCTCCGAGAGCAAAATTTTGCTGGAACAAAGAAGTTAGAAACCTTAATTTTGCGGAATAACGAATTGACCTCCCTCGAAAATGGGCAGTTTAAAATGCTTCCGTCACTGGCAAAGCTTGACCTTTCGAAAAATCGGATCACCAGCCTTGGCGAAGGTATTTTTACCAATTTTTCTGGTGGAACTAAGCACTCGAGCGGATTAACAAATTTGGATTTGTCAAGTAATTTAATCGGCTCAATTCAGGAAACCGACTTTTTTGGTTTATCCCAGTTAGTCGAACTCAAGCTGCACCACAACAGAATACAGCACATTGGTAACGGTAGCTTCACAGACCTGTCCCAACTCACCCACTTATACTTGCAAGCTAACCTCCTCAAAAACATAACCAACGAATGCTTTGAGAGCTTGAGCAGTTTGCAAGTGCTCGAGTTGAGTGATAACCGACTCGAACAAATCAGCGACCTTCATGGCCTTGTTTCCTTAAGTCATCTCTACTTAAGAAAGAATCGCATCCAGGAAGTACAGCCGGATTGTTTCCGCGATCTGGGTGCGCTTTTTCTGTTGGACCTTTCGTATAACAACCTCAAAAACTTGGAGGAGTCGATTTTTTATAACCTAACAAATTTGGCAAACGTCGATCTATCGCACAACCATCTGACGAAACTCGAAGAATCGACATTCTCCACCCAAGAAAATTTGAGGTTTTTGAACCTCTCAAATAACCAATTGACGTGCATGGACCCATGCGAAATTATAAGCTACTCCCAGTACACTGTGAACTTTGGGTTATCTGAGAATGTGTGGAACTGCACACTGTTGAGGGGAATCGATCGCGACCCCTCCATCAACTTGAGCTGCCCTAGAAAAGAGCCCAAAATCAACTCAACCCAAGACTTAAACTTGGGTAGGGGAACACACTCATCATCAACCCAAGCTAGTGCTTCGTACCCATTTGAATTTTCTGGCAAAGATATAGTACCCACTGTTAATTATCCCACAGCCGTTTCAAATTTCAGCGGTCACTCTAATTTTACTCACTCGTTAAGAGATTATGATAAAGATCTAACTGTACTCTTAAACAACTTTAGGCATGAAATGCTCGCACTGTATGTACTAGTAATTATAATGATTCTTATAGTACTATTTTTAGTCGGTCTTAGATATGTAAGATACTTTAGGGAAAAGTGCAGAAATGGTTCAAGTGTGTAACAGCCCTTTTTGCATAGACTGAAGTAATAAACCTTTGCCGATGGCAGTGAATCTGTTAGACACTGAAGATCAATTTGGCCCGCAGTTGTTTAAGGAACTAATGAATCTCAAGTCCCAAGAAGGCAAAAATAAAGTTTGAGCTCTAATTTAGTTTCATTTATTACCTTCCTCCCACACAACACAGTCCTTACAGTGGACGTTCATATTTGATCCATTTTAGGCCACGACGTCCATGTAACAAAAGTGTACGTACAGTGGACGTCCGATGATTCTCTTATGGAATATTTAACAGGTGGTCCATAAAATAATTATAATGTACGTCCAATGGACATTTCCCAATTAAGACAGTTTCCAAAAAAGCAATTTTTAAATGGCTCAAAAGAGCAAAGTAGAGGAAGTGAATATTTTGTTATCTACTTACATTACTTTATATCCCACTTGTTTTTGAATAGATATCGCTCTCAAAGTAGCTGTTTTATTGTTATTGTTGCTATAAAACGACTGGTAACAAACGTCCATAGGGCGTACCGAGAGACGTACAGTATGTACGAACATACTGTCCATATCGTTGAGAGTTGGACCTACAGTGGACGTTCAATGTACAAGTTCTGTGTATTCGCGTAGGTACGTACTGTACTATGTTGGTACAGAAAGTTCATATATATACAGGGTGGCCAACTAAGAATGCGAGGCACTGTATCTTAGAACCTATCCATCGTAGAGGCTTGCGGTAAAAAAAGTTATTACTAAAACAGCCACGAGAAAAACCTGGAAAAGTTTCTGAAATGGCCGCTAGGGGGCGTAACTGCAATCTGGAATCTAAAAAAGTGATGTTTCTGTGAATTAACCTAACAAAAAAATGATAATGACGATAATCTGAACCTTTTTTGTTTGACAATTATTGCTTTATCTCTAAAAATGAAGTGTCGCGGGGGGGGGGGGGGGGGGATTCAAAGGGTTCCGTAAAGAACACCCTGTATCTTCGAAACTGCTGAACCGATTTAAACAAACTCGGGTTAGTTCAACAGAGGTATTCTTCAGTTACAAATAATTCCGGAAAAATTAGCTTAAAAAATTAAAAATTTGAGGGTATTAAATTTTCTTTGGCCTAAATTTTAGGTTAGGAACAAGATATCGAGATTTATTTATTTATTTATTTATTTATTTAACCAGAAACCATACAGAATAAAAATTCCAATTACATGGCACTGGGGCTCTGAACAAATATTAGGGCTTAAGATCTAATTTTATTTAATATTGAATGAAGATGCGGTTTTCGCGAGCTTGTTTAGGCATCATTTAGCTACTTTTTCATGAAAAGCAAAAATCGAATCAATGCATTTAATTTTTTTGAGAAAATTAACCATTTCTGTCGGAAAAAAAGCCCTCAAGCGGTGATATGTGAAACTAAAAAAACTTCAAATATCCTTCTTTTGAGCTAACCCGAGTATGTTTAAATCGGCTCAGCCGTTTCGAAGATACAGAGTGTTCTTTACGGAAACCTTTGAATCCCCCCTCACCACTTCATTTTTAGAGATACAGCAATAATTGTCAAACAAAAAAGATTCAGATTATCGTCGACTTCAAAGACTGGGCATTTTTTTGTTCGGTTAATATATCGGAATTCACAGAAACGTCAAATTTTTAGATTCCAGATTGCAGTTACGCCCCCTAGCGGCCACTTCAGAAACTTAAAAATATTTTCCAGGTTTTTCTTGCGGCCGTTTTGGTAATAACTTTTTTTACCGCAAGCCTTTACGATGGACAGGTTCCCAGATACAGTACCTCGCATTCTTATTTAGCCAACCTGTACATACAATGGCGACGTTTAATGTCCGTCGGTGTGTTGTGTGGGCATTTCTCTTATTTCGCTCCAGACATTGAATAATAGTAGTTATTTATTATACAAGACGATAAGGGATGTTTTAACCAACGAGTGAAAAATAAAATGAAGGTAAAATTCAAGACCGAATTTCCGATGTGGGCGGCAAGGTAGAAATGGTAAAAACTCAAATGAATGAGAACATTGACTACATCAAACAAAAATATGAAGAACTCCGTCGCCTTGTTGCCACAGATGGCCACAGTGACAACAGGGAGACGCACCATGCTGCGATCGGCGAAGAATTGCTATCACCCCGTTATTGGACCATTGCCCGGTAGTGTCGAAGAAGTCGCTGTCCCACAGAAAATGCTGGTTAAGCCTACTACCTTTATTTACTTTTTTATGTAATTATGTATTTATTTATGTATTTATTTATTTATTCCCTCTCCCTCTCTGCCACAGATGAAAAATTCTTACCTCAACCCAGATTCGAACACCCGACCTCCGGCTATGTAGCCCAACGCTCTACCACTCAGCCACATAGCCGTGTAAAGTTGGTCCCGCCTACATGAAATAATTTGACAAAAATGTGTCGAGAGTGCTGCGTTAGTGCTCTTTTGTGCTCGCAAATTGCGATTCAAGCATTTCATCTTTCCCAGAAAAACTAAAACAAACTAAAATATGGTTTGAAGTTGGCCCCACCCCTGACATCTGTTTTTGAAAACCACACGCTCCATCGTTAGTGTTATTTGGTGCTGAAATATTGCGAGTCTAAAGTGTTATACTTCCAAGAAAATCGAAAGTTAATTACCGACTTTGCAGGTTTCTTTACCTCTTTAAAATTCCAACGTTGCCAGATCAGCACATTTCAATGTCATGTATTATTATATACAGACAACTAAATAAAAAAATGGATGCAATTACTATCGCTTCCATCAAACGGAGTGACAATACTGACATATTCGGTGCAAAGCATACAATAAACTAAAGCTAGTTTTTGATATAACAAAGAAACCTTTAACAACAGTGTTCAACTGTGATAAACAAGGAACACAAAGGGTCCATACAATTTATTAATTATTAATTAATTATTAACTTTACAGTGTATGCAACACACCTTACACCAATTTCAAGTTTTGCTAAGTAGTTATACTTCTTTAAAGTGCTTATTCAATTACTTTGGTTAAAATTGGATTAATCTTGAAGAGACCAAACTGATTAACGACCATACTCTGAATATCTGCTCAATCAAGATCTATGGATAGTCATTCAATATTTTCTAATATTTTGTACGGTTTATTTCCGTATATTATGTATATGATACAGTGATATACATTTAGAAGTACCTAGACATAGTGATTTCCTATGTCTAGTTTTAAATGACAAAAACTCTTCTGAAGGACGCCTAATTTTATGCAACTAAAATAACTTCTTAAAACAAATAAAGATTTTGCGTTTCCGATAAGAAACTTAAGAGGAATAGCGGCCGAATTCAATTTCTCTTCATCATAACCTAAAAGCATACCATTTACTGTCGTCTTTATAAGAATCTAGAATGCGTGCGCATGTTATTTTGGTTGCATAAAATTAGAACAAGGATTTTTGTGATTTAAAAGTAGACACAGGGAATCCATATGTCTACTTCTAAAAGAGTAGTACGTTCGAGCACCAAACAGCACTAACTCATAGTATGTGTGTTTTTTAAAATTATATTGAGAGGTTCCACCCTGTATATAATACAACTTACGACGAGTTTTGAGAGTTGGCAACCATGCAATTTCTTGGTAGGGAAAAAGCTGCCTGCGCCATCTAAAAAGCACGAACGAGGGTTACGTGGATCACGAATGCGTCGCTCCATAAATGTTTGTTGTTATTTTGTGTTATTTAATGCAGGTAGTAATTTTTGCATTTCTTTATATCGTATTTGTCTTTTGTGTGTCACATTTTATATTTTTTTGTGCGTTTCAATCTTTGTTTTTGAAATTTACTTGGTTTAACCGCAATGCAGAATGAAATCTTTAATACCGTTATCCTTTTGTTTATAATTGTTTACGTTTTTGGTGTAATGCTTGCTTAATTTATGTTTATTGATGTTGATTACTACATGTAAGTTTTCATTTTATTTTAATATGTGGAAATTACCGATTCGTTTGATGTATGTACTGACTTGTCATTTGTAACTAACAATTTTTTCCGTGAATGAAGCAGTCACGGGGGTGGTAAAAACTGTAACCGTCTGAAGTACGACACCTAATTCCGTGATTGCCTTCGACATTCAACTGTAGGCTCGAAACCCCGAAACCAGGGGCGGGTTACCTATCTTGCAGGAGCGGGATTACGCTAATCAAAGCTCTTCAGTTTAGAATCTATGTGCGATAAATGAGTGGCGATTCAATAATTTCCACATATCTTGTTTTTAGTTAAATTTGCCTACAAGCCCATGTAATTTTCCATCATGCGTTTTAACAAAAGGACTTTATTGCACCAAAGATGAGTCACATCCTGTGTATTTCACCCTTTCTTAGAATCTTGGTACCTGCTTACCTGACCCATAATTCCCAAAACTTGTTTTTAACCTATATGTTACCTCTTGAAGTTTACTTGCTACTTTTTGTGATGTTATAATTTTATGTTACGCATTCACACCATTACAAACAATTAATTTTACGACACAATTTGATATTAATTTGACGGCTGGTTTTTTTATTGGTAAGTTCTTTTTTTCCCAGCCTACTTTTATTTTTATTCGGTGAACTACCATTTTTAAAGTTTATTTTTGCAATGTAATTTATTTCGACTTAAATTTCCGAGCTTTCACAATCTTTATAATTGCGATCATTATTAAACAAACTTTTCACAATTTGAGTGTTTTATTTTACGTTCCTTCCCTACTGTGCTTCAGGTCATAGCGTTGTCTACAACTAACGAAAGGGGGTCCTGCCTCAGATGTTTGATCACGTGCCACATTTCAAATTTAAGCGGGATCTTGTTTAATTTTGGAGGGGATCTTCATTCGGGTGGCCATTTTTAAACGTTGCCGGGTTGACTTTATTTCCGTGTTCTTGTAGTGTGAAGTTAGCGTAGAACCTGGGGGTTAAGTACACTACAACATGGCGGACGTGAAGCGTTGTAGGTAGTTATTTACACAGTATCTGATAAAGTGACGACAAAGCCAAGTAAAGTATTACTGCCACCGTCATTGAAAAAATTTCCTGTCAAAAAATAGGCATCAAAGTGAAGGTTTCAAGACGATTTCAGCCGGTTAAATTTTTGGAATTTTTAATGTATGTGTAAAAGTCAAGGACGTTAAAAATACCTGGACGCGGCATTGTGCCATTTGTTGTGAAGCCAACATCCCACGCATTGTTTTCCACAGGTTGGTCGTGTAAACAACGATGCAGGATCGTGTAAACTCGTTTGTTACGTAAATTTGGTTTTAATTTCTAATAGGCGAATTTGTAGACAATTATATCATGGTGCGGCGTTGTGAAGTGTGCAAAGTATATGATAAACGAACGAAAGTAATATCATTTCACGCGTAAGTACTTTTTTTGAGGTTATATTTCTCTTATGTTTGTTATTGGGGCCAGTGGCGTAGGTTATTTACGTTCTCATTTTATAGATTTACGAAGAATTTAAACGGGAACGCCACTGTTGGTGGATGCCTCCACCCCACCAACTGTCATTCCTCCTTCACACCCGCGCCTAAATACATGTTGGGTTCAGTTTTACTGCATGTAGTAGATAGAGAATGCCGCGTCTAGGTATTTTTAACGTCCTTGTTAAAGTGCATATGTACCGCTTTATACGAGTAGTAGGCGCGAGTAGGTTTAAAAGCGATAGCAGATGCGTTTTAAAAAAGCGTAGGTTTTTACCGAGATAGCCGCGAATCGTCGTTCGTTCCGAGTACAGTCCTTAGACCATATAGTACATGGACTGCTAATTGTAACTAAAATATGGTCAAGGACATCGCCTGGGTATGTGAGTTTCAGGGTAAACGAGTCTGTCCGAAGTTGTCCGATGAGACACGATTTGAGACTGTCAACCTATAAATTAACAAACGTCAATTAATGAATCGCCTAGATATCCCAAAAAAAGCAAACTTATTCTTATTTGTGGACGTATAGCAAATAATAAAGAGTATTTAAAGCTTCGCGTACTACGCGGTTACTATAAAGCTGTTCTTTAAGCGATCCTAGTGGTGTTTACACGACTTTAGTTTACCCTGAGATTCACATACCCACGACTACAGTGCCCTCTATCCGTGACCATCCATTTTGTATTGAAAGCATAGGGCGAATAGCAGTCCATGTACTATATGGTCTAAGGTACAGTCGAAATAACGAAAATGCGGGTTAGCAATTGGTCGAGAGTGGACGCGGTCGCAATATTTGCGTTGGGTCCGTTTCGGTTTTTCCACTCGGAAATATAAATAGCGAAGTAAAAGGAGTAAGGCAGGCAGCAGAACGCTGAGTTTTGCGGTTACGAAAATTTAGATCGCAGAGTTAGCGTGGTTCGCTTTTAATTACGGAATTACAATCTACTTTTTAAACATAAATTTGTACATGTCATGTCACTTAAATATGCTTTAAAATGGTGTCATCAATCCATTTACGGTACTTGGCAACTCGAACGTAAACTCCAGGCTTGTTCGCGTGACCGCAATGGTGTCCCCACGACACAATTCCATACAAGGTATAATAACCTGAAATTACGCCATTACTGCATGGTCACCGAAAGCTATCGGGGCATTACCGTCGTGAAGGCACGCCAGGGGGCCGCCACTATCGCCCTCACAAGCATCGGCGCCCTCGTTTAGTGTCCCGGCGCAGAACATGCCCTCTGTAATCGTACTTCCGTACACGTGCGGCATCCGGCACACCTCCTGGTCGATCAGCGGTATCCACGCGGCACGCATGTCGTGCGAGTACACTGGAAAGCGCAATTGAAGCGTGTCGGGCTTTTTTCTAGAGGCACTTACGCGACTTTCCGCTCTGGATCGTCCCGAAACCGGAAATCGTGCAGTTAAGTCCGGTTTCATACACGATGTCCTTGTCGGGCATGCAGATGGGTTGTACGTCACGGGTGAGCCTAAATCCGTCGCCTTTCAGCTTGATTATAGCGACGTCGTTGTTCATCTTTTGGCCCTTTCGGAAATCTTCGTGAATGTAGAATTCCTCGATGAAGGCCTCCTGCTCTGTTCCCTCGTCCTCGTCCGTATTGTAATCGCCGGCCACAACCATGTACGCCCCCTTCGAAAAACCTTGCAGGCAGTGTGCGGCCGTGAGGATGAATTTCTTCGAGATCACTATTGCGCCGCACCAGTGAGTCATTTTTGATTGGTTTTTGATGCGGAGACTGGCCTGAAAGGTTACTGAAGGCGTGCCAAAACGTGTGGGGCGAACGTACCTGCCATGGATAGTCGCCACGAGTCGCCACCGCTCCTCCGATTACGCGAAAGTGGACTTCGCTCTCGGCCAGGAACATCGCATCCTTTCTCAACCCGCACTGGTCCATGAAAACGTTTTCGGGTAGGTTTTCAACATGCGCGTTCCGCTCCGACTCTACAACTTCTTAGACTGGGAATAAGGCAAGGCGTTCGCGACTTGTAACTCACCTGGAAAGTCAGGGGCGATGTTGCTGCACGCGACCCCGACATCTTCGGTGTGCTCGCAATTGTGCTCGCCCCAGTTCCAATGCACGCAGTGCTGGAGAGCGCTCTCATTGCCTTGACAGAAGACTTGGTCTAACCATATTGGTCCGGTACCTGCAATTGTTTATTTATTTATTTATCTATGAACATAACAGGTTGCCCCAATAACAATGTTCATGTATTAATTAAAAAAAAAAACTATTCGAAATTATAATGAATATTAAAAAAAAATATGTTAAGAGTATTAAAATAAAAAAGACAAAGGAAAACAAAAGAAAAAAGAAAAAATGCTGTGAAAAAAAATTTTTTTTATAGTTCTTAAATATTGTCACACGATCTTGCAAACTGCCTTAGGGACATATAAAAAATAACACATAAATGCACACTTCACACTATTAAAAAAAATATTTTAAAAAATAGGTTGAGTATTAAAATAAAAAAGACAAAGGAAAACAAAACAAAAAATAAAAAAGAAAAAATGTGAAAAAAATTTTTTTTACAGTTCTTGAATATTGTCAAACGATCTTGCAAACTGCCTTAGGGACATATAAAAAATAACACATAAGTGCACACTACCAACACTATTAAAAAAAATATTTAAAAAAAAATGTTAAGAGTATTAAAATAAAAAAGACAAAGAAAAACAAAAGAAAAAATAAAAAAGAAAAAATGCTGTGAAAAAAATTTTGTTTATAGTTCTTGAATATTGTCACACGATCTTGCAAACTGCCTTAGGGACATATAAAAAATAACACATAAATGCACACTATGCTAGTTAGTTTATTGTGTTACCGGAAGTTAGTGATTTTTACCTGGTCCGAAAGTGCCATCCTTTTTGACAACCGCCTTCCCCGGGTATCCGAGATATTTGCACACGACTTTCGCGGCGTCCTCATTAAAGTCGTCATCACAGACGGTTCCCCATATGCCGTGGTAACGCACCTCCACTCGACCCTCGTACTTCGTCTTGCCGTCCGCGAGCCGCAATTCGGTTGGGGCGTCGCAATTTTGCGAGGCCTCGTCCGACTCGTCCGTGCAGTCGTTAACACCATCGCAGACGAACGAAAGCGGAAGACATTCCTGGACGCTGTCGCACTTCCAGTGATCCTTGGGACAGTTCTCTTGCGGCGTTTTACAGACGACGCCCACAACCTAAGCCACAACGTTAAGGAAGTTACGAAACGCCGCCGACGTTACCTCCTGCGCCTCGCAGTTGCTGATTCCCCACCCGTTAAAGTCGCAATCGCGCAAGCTCGTCTCGTTTCCGAGGCATATGACGTCATCCATCATGTAAAATACGTCGTCGTCCAAATCTTGGGCGTAGTACGAGTTCCCCTTGACCTCGAGCGCGCCCAGCGGAAATCCCAACTCCTTGCAGACGACCTCCGCGTTCCTCAACCCAAATTTGTCGTCGCACACGTAGCCGACGTTTCCGAATGCTGCAACAGTTTTTGGAAATTCTTCAACGGTTTTGAGATTGTAACGGGAGGCCGGTAGCGTATCACAATTTTTTTGAAATTGTGAGATAATTAGGACACATGGGTGCAGGGGAGATTTTAATTCAAGTTTGGCAGTTGGAAAGGTTTTATTAGGGTAGTTTTCTCAAACTAAGGGTTTAGAATTGAGATTCCCGTTGTGCATTTTTTTAGTATTATAAGGATTCTCCAAAATTTTGTTACTCTATTGTTTTTTAAGCGAAACTAGATCGGTATGGCGAGGAGAATTCGGTGCAATGACGGACATTTGTGTGTCGTATTCTAAAAGACAAAAAAACGGAAAAATTTGATTCGGCTCAAAAAGGACCAATATATTTGGGAGCTCTTCTTTAGCCAATGTCACCGTATAGGTTGGTCAAAATGCTTTGCAGTTTAAATCTCCGCTAGAGTGAGTTTATTTCTCATAAATACCGCCGCAGTACGATTTTTGAAAAGTGCATTTTATTTACTTTTGTTAGAAGCACCTAACACCAAAATTTCGTGCAAATCGCTCCATAAATAAGAAAGTTGCGTTTTGCGACTGCGCCGCCTCGCCTCGCACATGTACTCAAATCGCCATCGATAGGAGACCAATGTCTTCGTTCTAACCCTTAGCGTCTGCGAATAAACGTCAAAATATGAAGAAGTGAATTCTGTCAAAAATCGCATCGTTCCCGAATAAACAGCAAAATATGATAAAAGTGCCTTCTGTATCCAATGGGGGGGGGGGGGGGGATTAACGTCAAACCCTAACGTAGTTTGTATAGAATTGCTTGCATAGAATCGTTGACAGGTTGCTCGACTTCACCCCGCACATTGAGACACAAAAAAAAGGCATCGCTCGGCTTCGGCGGCGCCCGCCTCGCCTTGCGCGTTCTCTCGAATGCCCTTCGATTCTAGAACGCGACCAATCGATATAGGGAACCAACGTAAAAACAGCATCGTTATCTGGCCCTCGACATTTCCGAATAAAACTAGTTCCACTCCCCCTCACCCTCTAACCCGGACTTTGATAAGAGGACAGAAAGAAGAGCAGTAGTTGGTACAAAACGGTTCCTTTTGTCGAGACCTTTCATTAGAGTACCATGAAGGATAAAACTAGTTCCACCCCCCCCCCTCCATCCCGTACTTTGATAAGAGGACAGAAAGAAGGGCAGTAGTTGGTAGGAAACGGTTCCTTTCGTTGAGACCTTTAATTAGAATACAATAAGAGATAAAATAAATTTTTAACTCCCCCCCCCCCC
>NW_022170250.1:16364063-16380629 GCF_008802855.1 Photinus pyralis
CCCCCCCCCCCCATACTCTGAAGTTTAACTTGGCACCACTAAAAGGCATGCGTATGCAAAATCTGAGACCAATTGGTTGTCATATGTAAAAGTTATGCACGTTTACAGCATCTCAGGAAATAATTCGTGGGGGCCCCCCCCCCTTTTAGACAGCGAAATTTAATGGCCGTCTGGGACACCTTCAAGGTGTCACGACTTCTGCGACCGCGCCGTTCGAAAGCCCCGACCTCCCTTCCCCTCCTATCCGCGGCCACGATTCTTAAAGTTCGACGAGTTACCCTCTGCGAATGTTTTTTTCGGAAGCCCGACCTTCGGGGGTGGCCGCAGAGGGGGTGAAAGCGAATTTTCCGGGCGTAGCCGTGCATCGGAAAAGTCGCCCCGTCGGAATTCGTGGGGCGTGTGAAAATTTGGTGTAATCGCTGCGGCTCAAAGTGGAGTTATTGACGAAATTCTCGAATTTTGCTTTGTACCATAAAAAGTTGGTTGCGCCAGTCTGGCGGAAGATAAACCAAAATTAATGGCTTATACGTGTCAATTTCTGATGGGTTCGATCCGTTTCGTGATGTAGCATGAAAACTAATGGTTTTTTAACCACGGAAGTTTCTGAATAATGACACTAAACGTGAGAAAAGAAATTTAGTGGTACGACGAATAATGATTGCTGCTGAAACCGTTTAGCAACATTTTGACGGTGTAGCTGCAAACATGGAAAAAGTGTGGATTAAGCCGAGAGATGCATTCAGCGCTAGGTCATGAAGGCGCAATAAAAAAGGATTAAATTCGCCGACCAGCTAGTTTACTTTTTAAAATAATTCTGCTTTTGCAGCCATTAGATTCGCGATCATCTTTACACTTTCACAGTTGCTACTCGTAATCTTTCTTGTTTGCACTTTGCTATTTATATTAAAGCAAAACGGGACCAACGGAATTTCTGCGACCGACGTCCCCTTTAAACCAACAGTAGGCCAACATCTTTTGCTTACCTGCATTTTTTGTCTGGAACAACGAAACAATAAGCTACCTCGGAAACAGTGCACGCGTTCTAATTTTACGATTTGAAGGGGGTACTGTAACGGCAACCAGTTTTTTTAGGGCATTTGCTCAAAAAGCAAGTGTGTATTTTAATTTTCCGCTTACACTCCGTCCAATACCTACCTTTAATTTCCAATCTTCCTTCGTCTTTCGTCTTTCCGTTGGCGAGCCTGACTTCGTAACCGAACGCCTTGGCGCTGCAACCCTTCTCGTCGGTACGATCCCCGCAGTCGTTGACACCGTCGCAAATCTGCTTGTTCGCGATGCACTTCTTGTTCGGGCACACGTGGAGGTTACTGCAGTTCATCGAGAGCGCGTTCATCTCGAAGTAGTCGTACGCGTAGGAAAGAATGAGGGCGCCGGTCGTACCGACGTTGCCGTCGCTCAGAAAACAACACCCGTCGTCTCTCCTACAATAAGACTTTCAGCGCATTTGCACTCCCGCTCGTTGGGTTACCTGTAGGAGAAGGACCTGCACTGGAACCCCTTGCTGTCGAGACAGCTGCGCGCGCAGTTCAACATGCTAACGTTGTAGAACTTCTCCTTCTCGCGCACCGCCAGAATGTGATTGGGAATCGCCGCGAACTGATTGAGCATCGAGTCGCAGTCCTTCTCATCGTCGCCGTTCGGGCAGTCGACGACGCCGTCGCAATGCATGCCCTTCGGTATGCACTGGGTCGGCGTACAGTAGAAGTCCAAGATCGAGCAGGTGTCCTTAAATTTGAAATTGACGAAAGGCTTCGGAGGTTGCGGTTTTAAACCGTCGATTGCGTTCTGATTGTCTTGCTTCAGCTTTTGGTTTTTTTGGCCTTTGACCTGTCCGGAATTTGGTCTCTGACTCTGGCCGGTATTTTGTTGGTTCCATTGATTGAACCCTTGATTTGTACTTTGTTGGGAATTGCCTCCAAATTGGTTATAACCACCTTGACCCGTAGTCTGTTGTTGACCCCCTGGTTTTCCGTTAGTTGTAGGCTTCTGATTCCACTGGTTGTATCCTTGATCAGTGGTTTGTCCGTGACCTGTAGGTTTTTGGTTCCATCGATTGAACCCTTGATCTGTGCTTTCTTGAGTCTTGTCCACATTTTGATTGTAACCACCTTGACCCGTAGTCTGTTGTTGACCCCCTGGTTTTCCGTTAGCTGTAGGTTTCTGATTCCACTGGTTGTATCCTTGATCAGTGGTTTGTCCGTGACCTGTAGGTTTTTGGTTCCATTGATTAAACCCTTCATCTGTGCTTTGTTGGGTCTTGTCCACATTTTGATTGTAATTGTAACCACCTTGACCCGTAGTTTGTTTTTGAGCCCCTGGTTTTCCGTTAGTTGTCGGTTTCTGATTCCACTGGTTGTATCCTTGATCAGTGGTTTGCCCGTGACCTGTAGGTTTTTGGTTCCATTGATTAAACCCTTGATTTGTACTTTGTTGGGAATTTTCTTCAATTTGATTATAACCCCCTTGACCCGTAGCCTGTTGTTGACCCCCTGGTTTTCCGTTAGTTGTAGGTTTCTGATTCCACTGGTTGTATCCTTGATCAGTGGTTTGCCCGTGACCTGTAGGTTTTTGGTTCCATTGATTAAACCCTTGATTTGTACTTTGTTGGGAATTTTCTTCAATTTGATTATAACCCCCTTGACCCGTAGCCTGTTGTTGACCCCCTGGTTTTCCGTTAGTTGTAGGTTTCTGATTCCACTGGTTGTATCCTTGATCAGTGGTTTGTCCGTGACCTGTAGGTTTTTGGTTCCATTGATTAAACCCTTGATTTGTACTTTGTTGGGAATTTTCTTCAATTTGATTATAACCCCCTTGACCCGTAGCCTGTTGTTGACCCCCTGGTTTTGCGTTAGTTGTAGGTTTCTGATTCCACTGGTTGTATCCATGATCAGTGGTTTGCCCGTGACCTGTAGGTTTTTGGTTCCATTGATTAAACCCTTGATTTGTACTTTGTTGGGAATTTTCTTCAATTTGATTATAACCCCCTTGACCCGTAGCCTGTTGTTGACCCCCTGGTTTTCCGTTAGTTGTAGGTTTCTGATTCCACTGGTTGTATCCTTGATCAGTGGTTTGTCCGTGACCTGTAGGTTTCTGGTTCCATTGATTAAACACTTGATCTGTGCTTTGTTGAGAATTGTCTCCAATTTGATTATAACCACCTTGACCCGCAGTCTGTTGTTGACCCCCTGGTTTTCCGTAATTCCACTGATCAGTATTTTGGTTAAAACCACCTTGATTCCATTGATTATACCCTTGATCAGTAGTTTCTTGGGCGTTGCCTTGCTGATTCCATTTCTGTGGCTGGCCTGCAATTTATAATGCCAAACGACGCGTCTACCAGACTAACCTAACTTACCGATGGCCCAAACATTCGTCATTCCTTTTCTGGAACAGTCCACGTTGTAGGTGTAGTCGCACTCTCTCGTCGCTATATTGAAAACCAGGCCCTTGGGACACGCGAGAATGGTCGTCTCCCCGTCAACGCAACTGATAAACTTAAAGCACACGTGAGGATATGGGTACAGGCCGTACGCGTTAGGGGGGCAGATCAGAGTTTCCTCTCGTGTACTCTCGGCGCCCTTCTGTTCGTTTCTAACGTCAATGTCAGGGCGGTATTCCTCATGCGTTTCGCAGTCGACGTTATAGGGGAAGTCGCAGACCTTTAGATTTGGGTTGAAGACCGTACCCGGTCCGCAATCCTGAATGAACGTTTGCCCATTGGCGCAATTCAAAAATTTCGAGCAATCGGTGGGGTGGGGGTGGAGCCCGACCACGTCCTTTGGACATTTGGGTTTGTGTTCGTAATGAGTGTAGACGGGCGGGGGCCTTTGTAATCGGAATGGAGTTCCTCGTGTGTCTCCTGGTTTGGTTCGAACTGGCTGCTCCAGCTGGCGCACTCCGCGTTGTAGGGGAAGTCGCAACTGTTGATCTTCAAGTTGAACAGCGTACCTGGGCCGCAATTCATCACAATCTCTTTACCATTGTCGCAGTTGATAAACTTGGCGCAGTCGTAGTGATGGGGTACAATGCCGGAGAATCCAGCGGGGCAGCCCGTTTTCAGCTTGAGCTTCGTAAGGGTTTGCTGGGTGTAATCGTCTTCCGGTTCGTAAAGGCATTCGACTTTCGACGCGTAATCGCACTCGAGCGTGTACGCGTTGAAAAGGGTGCCAGGAGCGCAGTTCTGCACGAACCCCCGCCCCTTGTAGCAGTTTAAAAACTGGCTGCAAGAGGACGCAAATGGCACGGGCCCCGTCATCAACTTGGGACACTTTGAGTACGCCTCGGGTTGTTTCGAGTGCACGCTCTGTTGCGCCACATTACTCGACGCAAACTCCTGCTCGAACTGCTCCACTTCCTGTTGGTGCGTGTGCTCTGCTTCAATTATCTGAAACAAATCGTGATTCCCAGCCTGCGGGACCTGCTGCTCCTGTTCCTGCCATTGAATCGTCTTAATTCCGGGCGTGGACAGTTTCTTTTTGGTCCCAGATTTATCTTCGGGAATTGTAATCTAAAAAGCGGCGCGGTAAGAGACACCGCCCGTCTAATGCAAACTTACCGAATATACGGTGCATATCACGAAAACCAACCGGAAGAATAATAACATTTTCGCCTGAATAATTTGCCACTGACGAAAGATTCTTCACGAACGAGCAATCGCCAATGTAATTATCGAGCCGGTACGATAATCTTATCGCCGTAAAGCTAGAGGTCAATTTTTGCTTGCCCTATTAAACAAACATCTTGGGAAATTTCGTAGTTGGATCACAAAATAAACATAATACGAGAAAATCTCATGCGTAATTCGTCAATTTCTCCAAAAGTGTTCCGTGCACTCAGTGGTGGTCCGCGGGGGGCATTGTCCATTTTTTTCATCAATTTTATGTCGATCTTATTTCCATTATGCGAGATTTCTTTTATTTTTTTCCGTGATGGGACAAAGTTCGGGTTTGGGCCCCTCCCTTTACCAAATCCTGGGACCGCCACTGCGTATACTAGGAACAGATCGTCGGAAATCGGACAGTCCTCGCTATCTATGTTTTGTTAACGGTTCCTTGAAAAGGTTATCCGCAGTTCTGCTTATTTAAGTGTCGCACATCGGCACATCAGTCATCAAATCGTTAATCTCAAACGTTAAAAAAATTGCCAAAATCTCAATTTTAACACTCCAAATTCTCAATTATTCCAATTCCTAAAGTTATACAACTTTTGAGTTTTAGGTTGTAGTGTACTTAATAACCCCCAGGTTCTACGCTAACTTCATACAACGGCAACGTTTAAACTAAACGAGATCCCGCTTAAATTTGAAAAGGCCCCCCTTACGTTAGTGGTAGACAACCCTTTGACCTGAAGCACAGTAGGGAAGGAACATAAAATAAAACACTCAAATTGTGAAAAGTTTGTTTAATAATGATCGCAATTATTAAGATTGTAAAAGCTCAGAAATTTAAGTCCAAAATAAATTACATTGCAAAAATAAACTTTAAAAATGGTAGTTCACCGAATAAAAATAGAAATAGGCTGGGAAAAAAAGAACTTACCAATAAAAAAAACCAGCCGTCAAATTAATATCAAATTGTATTGTAAAATTAATTGTTTGTAATGATGTGAATGCGTAACATAAAATTATAACATCACAAAAAGTAGCAGGTAAACTTCAAGAGGTAACATATAGGTAAAAAACAAGTTTTGGGAATTATGGGTCAGGTAAGCAGGTACCAAGATTCTAAGAAAGGGTGAAATACACAGGATGTGACTCATCTTTGGTGCAATAAAGTCCTTTTGTTAAAAGCAAGATGGAAAATTACATGACCTTGTAGGCAAATTTAACTAAAAACAAGATCTGTGGAAATTATTGAATCGCCACTCATTTGTCGCACATTGATTCTAAACTGGAGAGCTTTGATTAGCTTAATCCCGCTCCGGCAAGATGGGTAGCCCGCCTCTGCTTTCGGGGTTTCGAGCCTACAGTTGGATGCCGAAGACAATCACGGAATTAGGTGTCGTACTTCAAATGGTTACAGTTTTTACCTCCCCCGTGACTGCTTCATTCACGGAGAAAATTGTTAGTAACAAACAACAAGTCAGTACATACATCAAACGCATCGATAATTTCCACATATTGAAATAAAATTATCAAAACTTACATGAATGTTACTTCGGGCACAAGACCAAGTAATCAACATCAATAAACATAAATTAAGCAAACATTACACTAAAAACGTAAACGATTAAAACAAAAGGATAACGGTATTAAACATGTCATTCTGCATTGCGGTTAAACTAGTATATTTCAAAAACAAAAATTCACACACACAAAAAATATAAAATGTGGCATACAAAACACAAATACGATATAAAGAAATGCAAAGATTACTAATTTACTACCTGCATTAAATAACACAAAATAACAACAAACATTTATCGAGCGACGCGTTCACGACCACCGTTTAAGACAAGATGCCAAACGTAACCCACGTTCGTGCTTTTTAGATGGCGCAGGCAGCTTTTTCCCACCTAGAAATTGCATGGTTGCCAACTCTCAAAAATGTATGTATTGTCGTAAGTTGTATGTACAGGGTGAAACCTCTCAAAGTTAGACTTAGGTGTACCTAAGGATTTCAATTCCATGTACTGTCCTAGGTTAGTCGAGTAAATAGTGAGGTTTTAGAATAAATCGAGGGACGAATTAATTTTTTCTACATTAATTTAATTTAATTAATCACTTTATTGGATAACAGCAGTGAGCAAAGGCTGGAACACGTATGAATTATAGATTCCGGCTCCGCACTACTTAGGTGGAATTATTTTTTAAGGTGAGAGGTTCCACCCTGTATATACAACTTACGACGATGCACACATTTTTCAGAGTTGGCAACCATGCAATTTGTAGGTGGGAAAAAGCTGCCTGCGCCATCTAAAAAGCACGAACGTGGGTTACGTTTGGCATCTTGTCTTAAACGGTGGTCGTGAACGCGTCGCTCGATAAATGTTTATTATTTTGTGTTATTTAATGCAGGTAGTAATTTTTGCGTTTCTTTATATCGTACTTTTGTTTTGTATGCCGCATTTTATATTTTTTGTATGTTTCAATCTTTGATTTTGAAATTTACTTGATTTAACCGCAATGCAGAATGACATCTTAAATACCGTTATGCTATTGTTTGTAATTGTTTACGTTTTTGGTGTAATGTTTGCTTAATTTATGTTTATTGATGTTGATTACTTGGTCTTGTCCGTGAAGTAACATTCATATAAGTTTTCATTTTATTTTAGTATGTGGAAATTACCGATTCGTTTGATGTATGTACTGACTTGTTGTTTATTGTAACTAACAATTTTCTCCGTGAATGAAGCAGTCACGGGGGGTGGTAAAAACTGTAGTCAAAATTGAGCTACGACACCTAATTCCGTGATTATCTTCGACATTCAACTGTAGGCTCGAAACCCCGAAACCAGGGGCGGGTTACCTATCTTGCAGGAGCGGGATTACGCTAATCAAAGCTCTTCAGTTTAGAATCTATGTGCGATAAATGAGTGGCGATTCAATAATTTCCACATATCTTGTTTTTAGTTAAATTTGCCTACAAGGCCATGTAATTTTCCATCTTGTTTTTAACAAAAGGACTTTATTGCACCAAAGATGAGTCACATCCTGTGTATTTCACCCTTTCTTAGAATCTTGGTACCTGCTTACCTGACCCATAATTCCCAAAACTTGTTTTTAACCTATATGTTACCTCTTGAAGTTTACCTGCTACTTTTTGTGATGTTATAATTTTATGTTACGCATTCACATCATTACAAACAATTAATTTTACAACACAATTTGATATTAATTTGACGGCTGGTTTTTTTATTGGTAAGTTCTTTTTTTTCCCAGCCTATTTCTATTTTGATTCAGTGTACTACTATTTTCAAAGTTTATTTTTACAAGGTAATTTACTTTGGACTTAAATTTCCGAGCTTTTACAATCAATAATAATTGCGATCATTATTAAACAAACTTTTCACAATTTTACGTTCCTTCCCTACTGTGCTTCAGGTCAAAGAGTTGTCTACAACTAACGTAAGGGGGTCCTGCCTTAGATGTTTGATCACGTGCCACTTTTCAAATTTAAGCGGGATTTTGTTTAGTTTTGGAGGGAATAGTCATTCGGGTGGCCATTTTTAAACGTTGCCGGGTTGACTTTATTTTCGTGTTCTTGTAGTGTGAAGTTAGCGTAGAACCTAGGGGTTAAGTATACTACAAAGTTCTAACTAAATCATGTCTTTGAATTACGCACTGCATTTCCCTTGACGGGAGATGAATTTGTTTCCAGGCCACACGCAAGTTTTGTGAATCATAAAGAGCGCGTGGAAATTTTTATATATTGAATTCAATTAATCAATAATAAATGAAAAGATATTACCTTGTGAGGTTCCAGCTTGATTAACCGTGTCTGCCGATATTGCACATTTTTACGATCACGTTTCTATCACTACCCTGTCAGCCGTCAATTTCTTTAGAACCAGATTAAACTACTAGACACGCTCGAAACATAAGTTACATAACCGAATTCTGTATAAGCATAACCTATGAACATTATGAGAATGTATGGGCATAGAAACCTATAACGTGGATTAAGGATTATTGAGTTGTTATTTATCCCTTTACCTTATCCTTGAGGCCATGAGGGTTATTAACCGACGAGCAGCTGAAGCATACCAATGTAACTGTATACTAAGAACAACTCCCGAAAGTAGAAGTAAAATTTGTAACATCCGTTATCATATAAAAATATGAAGTTGATGATGGTTTCTCAAAGACGAAACGTTATTGACATGTTCTATAATGGGAATAAACCATTGTAGAAGAAAGGTTCTTTCAACAATACTTTCTATAACATTTTATTATTTTTGAAACTTCTACATACATATTACTACTATCATGCTCTTACATCTGTTACCTTAACTTCTTATTACAGACTTGAATACCAATCTAACCACTCTCTTTGGGAACAATAATATACAGTAATATTTATTAAGAAGTAGACATAGGGATTTACATCTACTTTAAAATGATAAATCCAATTCCAAATAAAGATCTGGCCGTCATATTATTTACTTAATTTGAATATTGTTGCCTTAGCTTTTTTTTAAGAAGTTACGCATAAAATTAGACACCTTCAGAAGTAGACATAGGGAAAAACAATACACGTAAATCCCTATGTCTACTTCTTAATAATTATCACTGTATATAATCGAATCGAATCTTAGACTTCCTAATCCTTAGGATCTTCTTAACTTGACCTAAACACACTTAAATGGATGAGATACAGAATGTTGCGTATAGGGTTTTATACACTTTATTACATAAATTCACTTGATAGGTATTTAAATTCATTTGTGCACTAAGAGATGTCTTTTCAAGTTGCTTTGAAAATGTGTGGCGAAATCACACGCGTCACATTTAAAACCTTTAGATCGAGTGTGTATTAAGACATGTTTTCTCAAATAGTCTTTGCTATATGTCGTATAATCACAAAGGTCACATTTAAAATCACTACATTGATTGTGTCTTAAGACATGCTTTCTCAAATAGTCTTTTCTATATGAGGTATAATCACAAAGGTCACATTTAAAATCACTAGATTGATTGTGTATTAACATATGTTTTTTCAAATTACCTTTTCTGTATGTGGCATGATGACACAATCCACATTTAAAAACTTCTGGTCGATTGTGTATTAAGACATGACTACTCAAATTGCCTTTACTGTATGTGGCATAATAACAAACATCACATTTAAAATCTTTGGAAACTCGGTGTTTTAAGAGATGCTGCTTCAAATCGCCCATACGATATGCTGCGTAATCACAAATTGCACATTTGAAATCTTTACATCGATTGTGTGTTAAGACATGTTTCCTCAAATTGTCTTTACTATATGTGGCATAATCGCAAATGTCACATTTAACATATTTTGATTGATTGTGTTTTATGATATGATGCTTCAAATTGTTCTTTCTATACGTGGCATAATCACAAAAGCGACATTTAAAATATTTAGATCGATTGTGTATTGCCACGTGTTTCCTCAAATTGCCTTTACTATACGTTGTATACTGGCAAATGTCACATTTAAAATATGTAGATGGGCTATGTTTTAGGATGTGTTGTTTCAAATTCTCTTTTCTACATGTGGCATAATCACAAATTACACATTTAAATTCTTTAGACCGATTGTGTATCACAACATGTTTTTTCAAATCGCCTTTACGACATGTTGTGTAATCACAAAGGTCACATTTAAAACCTTTGGCAGTTTCCCGTTCGAAATGGTGACTTTTAAATTGTTGCTCATTACCTGCTTCGCATTTAAATTGAGATTTAATATCTGACGAATAATGTTGCTGCATTTCGTCGCCATTGCACTGGTCGCTACAATATGCTGCACTGGTTGTAGAATTCTGTTCTTCTTTTACAATTACCTTAACATCATTACTTAAAACTGTGTTTCTTTCTAGGGACAACTTTATTTCTTCTTCTTGTTCTGGTTCAACTTTAACAATGCCCTCATCCATGACTATCTACAAGAACTATTTTAAGCTATACGACCACAAAAATTGGGTTACCTGTACGACGAATGCTATGGCTTTAAAATAAATCACTAATAGCACAGCGTAAATACTATCATAGTTTAGGCTGTAGGTCGATTTAGCAAGAATCTGTTATTTTTGAACATAACCTTAAATGCTTACTCCGTGACACCGTAAGTACAGAGCGGTCATTAAGCTTCGAGTTAAAGTGAGGTAAATCGACTACACCACAAAATTTATCGCGCTCCGGCAAGATAGGTAGCCCGCCCCTGGTTTCGGGGTTTCGAGCCTACAGTTGAATGTCGAAGACAATCATGGAATTAGGTGTCGTACTTCAAATGGTTACAGGGAGAAAAATGTTAGTAACAAACAATAAGTCAGTACATACATCAAACGAATCGGTAATTTCCACATATTAAAATCCAATGATTAAAACTTATATGAATGTTATTTCAGGGACAAGACGAAGTAATTAACATCAATAAACATAAATTAAGTAAGCATTATACCAAAAACGTAAACAATTACAAACAATAGCATAACGGTATCAAATATGTGATTCTGTATTGCGGTTAAACCAAGTAAATTTCAAAAACAAAGATTGAAACATACAAAAAGTATAAAATGCGGCATATGAAACACAAATACGATATAAACAAAATGCAAAGATTACTACCTGCATTAAAAATCCACAAAATAATAACAAACATTTATGGAGCGACGCGTTCACGACCGCCATTCAAGACAAGATGCCCAACGTAACCCCCGTCCGTGCTTTTAAGATGGCGCAGGCAGCTTTTCCCCACCTAGAAATTGCATGGTTGCCAACTCTCAAAAATATATGTATCGTCGTAAGTTGTATTTACAGGGTGGAACTCTCAGTACTTTCCTTGGTATTTCCTTTTCCTTCTACTAATTAGATGCATTATAAGAAATGTTTAGTATAGGCTTATACAAACTTTATTACATAATGATCTTATGTAAGTACATATAATTTTTAAAGTCATTTGTGTATAAACAGATGTATTTTCGAACTTCATTCGCATAATCACAAATGTCACATTAAAAATCTGTAGATCAATTGTGTATTAAGACATGTTTTCTCAGATCGCCTGCTCTATTGGTATAATAATCACAAATGTTACATTTAAAATATTTAGATTGATTGTGTTTTAAGATATGTTGTTTCAAAGTGTCCTTTCTATACGTGGCATAATCACAAATTCCACATTTAAATTCTTTACATCGATTGTGTATTAAGACATGTCTTCTAAAATTGCTTTTACTATAGGTGGCATAATAACAAACATCACATTTAAAATCTTTAGTAACTTTGTGTCTTAAGAGATGATTGTTTAAGTCGCCTTTACGGTATGTTGAGTAATCACAGATGTCACATTTAAAATCTTTAGATCGTTTGTGTATGACAAAATGTTTTCTGAAATTGTCTTTACTAAATGTGACATAATCGCAAAAGTTACATTTAAAATATTCTGACTGATTGTGCTTTATGATATGTTGTTTCAAATTGACTTTTCTGTATGTGGCATAATCACAAATTACACATTTAAAATCTTTAGGTCGATTGTGCATTAAGATATGTTTACTCAAATTGTCTTTACAATATGCTGCATAATCACAAAAGTTACATTTAAAATCTTTGGATCGATTGTGTATTAAGACATGTCTTCTCAAATTACTTTTACTACATGTGGCATAATCACAAACGGCACACTTAAAATCTTTAGAAGCTTTGTGTTTTAAGAGATGGTGCTGCAAATCGCCTTTGCGATATGTTGCGTAATCACAAATGTCACATTTAAAATCCTTACATTGCTTGTGTATCACGAAATGTTTTGTCAAATTGCCCTTTACACTCGTGGCAAAGCCACAAACCGCACATTCAAAATCTTTAGAAGCTTTGTGTTTTAAGACATGTTTTTTCAAATAGTGTTTCACATATGTGGTATAATCACAAGTTTCACATTTAAAATTTTGAGATCGATTGTGTATTAAGGCATGTCTCCTCAAATTAGCTTTACTATTCGTGACATAATCACAAACGTCACACTTAAAACCTTCAGAAAGTTTGTGTGTTAAGAGATGTTGCTTCAAATCGCCCTTACGATATATTGTGTAATTACAAATGTCACATTTCAACTCTTCAAAAGACGTGTGTTGTAAGCCATGTTCTTTCAAACATTTCTTTACGTTTGATTCGTAGGCCCATTTAAAGACTTTTACAGTATCCGACGAATAATGTGGTAGCTGCATTTCGTCACTGTTGCACTGGTCTCTACAATATTCTCTACTGGTAGTAGTATTTAGTTCCTCTTTTACAATTACATTACTTAAAACCATGTTTTTTTCTAGGGACAAATTTAATTCTTCTTCTTGTTCTGGTTCAATTTTCACAATGCTCTCATTCATGACTATCTATAAGAACTATTTTAAGTTATACGATCACAAACACTGGAATACCTCGACAAATTTAATGCTTTGAACATAAATTGCTAATGGCCCAGCCTAAATACTATCATTTGTTTTATAAAAGCATAACAGCATAAGCATAACCTCAAATTCTTATTACTTGACACTCTAAATACAGGGTGGTCATTAAATTATTTAAATTTGGATTTGGTACTAAAACGCTATGAAGAATAGATAACAAAAATCTAACCGTTTAGATTGGAACGATTTTTTATTATACCGTTTATAGTGACAAAATGTGTGCATATTGTTACCTAGTTTAATTCCATTAGAATTATAGCGTTTTCGATTGGCAAAACTCGTGCTGCACGAGTGCAATTTTTACGTTCTATTGGTAATTTTAGGCCAATTTTCTGTGTTCCATTGGCAAATGTAATGCAACAATTACGCACTAAATGCAAATTTTGACGCACGAGGTCGGAGAGCCCGTGGAGCAAATTTTCAAAATAAAAGTGCGCCAATTTGAATTTGTTTCTTGCGTTGGAGAGTTTTTTGTTGTCATCTAGCGATAGCGAAGATGATGAACTAGCCATATAATTTCTACTTTACAAAAAGTTGCATTTACTCTTTAAAGTGAACGCCAAAAATTGGTTCTTTACAGGAATTTCAAATTTATATTCCTCATTGTTTATCATAAATAATAGTGAAATCGTTTCAGTCATTTTTTTAGAATACAGATTTGTCGATTACCTAAATCATTGTATAAATACAAATCTAAAATGAGGTTATGGACAAATGACAGCAAATATTTACGAATATTTATGTTCCATTGAGAGCAATTTTCACATGGATTTCTTCAGTTTCTCGTGCAACACTCGTGCAGTACGAGTTTTGCCAATCGAAAACGCTATTAGTATTTTATACATGCACAGTACAGTTAGGCACAGTTATTAACGTACTTTAGACACATGGAATATACAAGATGAGGCAAACTTAAAATGTACCCACAAACCATGTGCACATACGCGATATGAAGGTTATTGCCTTGATCTAGATGTTACGTGCAATATTACAAATTACCTTTAGTACAAATGGCATAATCACAAAAGTTACATTCAAGACTGGTTATGTGTTAAAAGATGTTTTTTCAATTGGCACTTACGATTTGTTTCATAATCGCAAAGATCACATTTAAATCCAGTATGTTTTAGAAGATGTAATGTTAATGACCTTTTATAGTTAGTTGCAAAATCACAAATGTCACATTTAAAAACTTTAGATCCCATGTGTTTTAGAAGATGTGATGTTAAGGAGCTTTTATGGTTTGTTGCATAATCACAAATGTCACATTTAAAATCTTTAAAGGTTCGGTGTTGTAAGACGTGTTCTTTCAAGCCTCTCTTAACATTTGTTGCATAATCGCAATTTGCACATTTAAAAAGAAGGGTAGCATTGTGGGTTAGTAGATGCGTTTTCAGACTGTCTTTGCGGTTTGTGGTATGATCGCAAATATCACATTTAAAATATTTCTTATCATCGTGAGTTAAGAGATGTCTTTTCAAATTACCTTTAGTGCCCATGGCATAATTGCAAATGTCACATTTAAAAGCATTAGATTCATCGTGTTTTAGAAGGTGCGATGTTAAGGAGTTTTTATTGTTTGTTGCATAACCACAAATGTCACATTTAAAATCTTCAGATCCATTGTGCATTCGAAAATGTGATATTAAGGAGCTTTTATAGTTTGTTGCATAATTACAAATGTCACATTTAAAACTATTAAATCCATTGTGCCTGCGAAGATGTGATGTTAAGGAGCTTTTGTGGTTTGTTGCATAATTACAAATGTCACATTTAAAATCTTTAGATCCATTATGTGTTCGTAAATGTGATCTTAAGGAGCTTTTGTGGGTTGTTGCATAATCACAAATGTTACATTTAAAATCTTTACATCCACTGTGTGTTCGAAAATGGGATGTTAAAGAGTTTTTATTGTTTGTTGCATAATCACAAATGTTGCATTTAAAGTCTTTCTTTTCACTGTGTATTAAGAGGTGCTGCTTCAAACTGCCTTTACGATTTGATGCATAATCGCAAATTTCACATTTAAAATCTTTCTTTTCATTATTGTGTGTTAAGAGATGTTGCCTCAAACTGCCTTTACGATTTGTTGCATACTCACAAATGTCACATTTAAAATCTTTAAAGGTTCTGTGTTGTAAGACATGTCCTGTAAAAGCTTTTTTAACATTTGTTGCATAATTACAATTTGCACATCTAAAAAAATGAGAAACAAAATTGTGAGTTGGGAGATGTTTTTTCAAACGGTTCTTGCAGTTTGTGGTATGATCACAAAGGTCACATTTAAAATCTTTCTTATCGTTCTGTGTTAACAGATGGTGTCTTTTAAAATTTTGTTCATTATCCACCATGACACCACAAACTTTACATTTAAATTTGTCAGTAGAAGATTTAATATCTGACGAGAAAGATTGTTGCTGCATTTTGTCGTCATTGCACTTGTCTCTACAATATTCTACACTGGTCGTAATCGTCTGTTCTTCTTTTATAATTGCGAAAGTATCATTATTTATAAACATTTTTCTTTCGATGGTCAAATTTATTTTTTCTTCTTCGTCTGGTTCAATTTTAATAAAAGGATCCATCACTGTAACAACTACTTTTGAAGCATATGGCCACAAAGATTTCTCGACTTGCCAGATCTCTGCTTAGTACAAATACAGGAATTGTTGAAAAGTTTGTTTGTATCTATTTCACATAACCTAGAAGTTTGATAAATCCATACTCAGAGTAATCCATAAGTACAGGGCGATCATTGGCCGCGTTCATAAGACACAACTGTTGTGGATCAGTTACCGTAAAGTCACTAGATATAGAAAGTACCGCAATCATCCGCCATTTTCGGGCAAATTTGCTGCCAACTTAAAAAAATTGACAAATAAAATCTGAATAGCTGTAATTTTTTATAATCTAACTTCATAGTACTGTCATGTTATAATAGTTATTTATGTATCATGGGCATTAAGGCGATATTTATGCCGAGGGCGACAGAGCCCGAGGGCCTGCGAAGGATTGTAAGTCGCCCGAAGGTTAAATATCAAGTAATGCCTGAGGTGCATACAAAATTTTATTTTTCATCGTTCCAAATAAGTAATGCATTTCCAATATACAAATGTAATGATTATTGTTTGCCCACTTTATATCAAGTAGCATCTTTTTTTATTACATAAAATAACTCCGTCAATGTATTTGACAGACCGTTTGAGGGCATAATGAAATGACAATCCATTATGCCCTCGAGTGTCATAGACTGATTTATATATCTCATATGACAGATATTATTGGCATATAATAGGCAAATGAAAAATAAAAATATACACAGATATCTCCAAACAGTTGGAACAATCCCTAACATTAAAGTTACTAGAATCTGGTAACTTCCGCCATTTTTGGGCAAAAATCATGCGTTCTCTCTCTAACACACGAGCCAATGGATTGCGGTACTTTCTATATTTA
>NW_022170250.1:16380729-16473379 GCF_008802855.1 Photinus pyralis
AACGGTTCCTTTCGTTGAGACCTTAATTAGAATACAATGAGAGATAACATTAACCCCCCCCCCCTCAGGCCCCGTCGCTCATTGATCTCGAAATAGAGTCGCACGAGAAAGTTATAGTTTGTACAAATCAATTTATTTCGATGAGACCTTTCATTAGAATACCATGAAGGGTAGATAGAACATGTGTTTACCCCCCCCCCTTCCCCATTTCCTAAAGTTTAACTTCGCACCACTAAAGGCGTGCGTATGCAAAATCTGAGACCAATTGGTTGTCGTATGTAAAAGTTATGCACATTTTACTTTCAAAAACAGCATCTCAGGAAATAATTCGGGGCCCCCCCCCCCCTTTTAGACAGCGAAATTTAATGGCCGTCTGGGACACCTTCAAGGTGTCACGACTTCTGCGACCGCGCCGTTCGAAAGCCCCGACCTCCCTTCCCCTCCTATCCGCGGCCACGATTCTTAAAGTTCGACGAGTTACCCTCTGCGAATGTTTTTTTCGGAAGCCCGACCTTCGGGGGTGGCCGCAGAGGGGGTGAAAGCGAATTTTCCGGGCGTAGCCGTGCATCGGAAAAGTCGCCCCGTCGGAATTCGTGGGGCGTGTGAAAATTTGGTGTAATCGCTGCGGCTCAAAGTGGAGTTATTGACGAAATTCTCGAATTTTGCTTTGTACCATAAAAAGTTGGTTGCGCCAGTCTGGCGGAAGATAAACCAAAATTAATGGCTTATACGTGTCAATTTCTGATGGGTTCGATCCGTTTCGTGATGTAGCATGAAAACTAATGGTTTTTTAACCACGGAAGTTTCTGAATAATGACACTAAACGTGAGAAAAGAAATTTAGTGGTACGACGAATAATGATTGCTGCTGAAACCGTTTAGCAACATTTTGACGGTGTAGCTGCAAACATGGAAAAAGTGTGGATTAAGCCGAGAGATGCATTCAGCGCTAGGTCATGAAGGCGCAATAAAAAAGGATTAAATTCGCCGACCAGCTAGTTTACTTTTTAAAATAATTCTGCTTTTGCAGCCATTAGATTCGCGATCATCTTTACACTTTCACAGTTGCTACTCGTAATCTTTCTTGTTTGCACTTTGCTATTTATATTAAAGCAAAACGGGACCAACGGAATTTCTGCGACCGACGTCCCCTTTAAACCAACAGTAGGCCAACATCTTTTGCTTACCTGCATTTTTTGTCTGGAACAACGAAACAATAAGCTACCTCGGAAACAGTGCACGCGTTCTAATTTTACGATTTGAAGGGGGTACTGTAACGGCAACCAGTTTTTTTAGGGCATTTGCTCAAAAAGCAAGTGTGTATTTTAATTTTCCGCTTACACTCCGTCCAATACCTACCTTTAATTTCCAATCTTCCTTCGTCTTTCGTCTTTCCGTTGGCGAGCCTGACTTCGTAACCGAACGCCTTGGCGCTGCAACCCTTCTCGTCGGTACGATCCCCGCAGTCGTTGACACCGTCGCAAATCTGCTTGTTCGCGATGCACTTCTTGTTCGGGCACACGTGGAGGTTACTGCAGTTCATCGAGAGCGCGTTCATCTCGAAGTAGTCGTACGCGTAGGAAAGAATGAGGGCGCCGGTCGTACCGACGTTGCCGTCGCTCAGAAAACAACACCCGTCGTCTCTCCTACAATAAGACTTTCAGCGCATTTGCACTCCCGCTCGTTGGGTTACCTGTAGGAGAAGGACCTGCACTGGAACCCCTTGCTGTCGAGACAGCTGCGCGCGCAGTTCAACATGCTAACGTTGTAGAACTTCTCCTTCTCGCGCACCGCCAGAATGTGATTGGGAATCGCCGCGAACTGATTGAGCATCGAGTCGCAGTCCTTCTCATCGTCGCCGTTCGGGCAGTCGACGACGCCGTCGCAATGCATGCCCTTCGGTATGCACTGGGTCGGCGTACAGTAGAAGTCCAAGATCGAGCAGGTGTCCTTAAATTTGAAATTGACGAAAGGCTTCGGGGGTTGCGGTTTTGAACCGTCGATTTCGTTCTGATTGTCTTGCTTCAGCTTTTGGTTTTTTTGGCCTTTGACCTGTCCGGAATTTGGTCTCTGACTCTGGCCGGTATTTTGTTGGTTCCATTGATTGAACCCTTGATTTGTACTTTGTTGGGAATTGCCTCCAAATTGGTTATAACCACCTTGACCCGTAGTCTGTTGTTGACCCCCTGGTTTTCCGTTAGTTGTAGGCTTCTGATTCCACTGGTTGTATCCTTGATCAGTGGTTTGTCCGTGACCTGTAGGTTTTTGGTTCCATCGATTGAACCCTTGATCTGTGCTTTCTTGAGTCTTGTCCACATTTTGATTGTAACCACCTTGACCCGTAGTCTGTTGTTGACCCCCTGGTTTTCCGTTAGCTGTAGGTTTCTGATTCCACTGGTTGTATCCTTGATCAGTGGTTTGTCCGTGACCTGTAGGTTTTTGGTTCCATTGATTAAACCCTTCATCTGTGCTTTGTTGGGTCTTGTCCACATTTTGATTGTAATTGTAACCACCTTGACCCGTAGTTTGTTGTTGAGCCCCTGGTTTTCCGTTAGTTGTCGGTTTCTGATTCCACTGGTTGTATCCATGATCAGTGGTTTGCCCGTGACCTGTAGGTTTTTGGTTCCATTGATTAAACCCTTGATTTGTACTTTGTTGGGAATTTTCTTCAATTTGATTATAACCCCCTTGACCCGTAGCCTGTTGTTGACCCCCTGGTTTTGCGTTAGTTGTAGGTTTCTGATTCCACTGGTTGTATCCATGATCAGTGGTTTGCCCGTGACCTGTAGGTTTTTGGTTCCATTGATTAAACCCTTGATTTGTACTTTGTTGGGAATTTTCTTCAATTTGATTATAACCCCCTTGACCCGTAGCCTGTTGTTGACCCCCTGGTTTTGCGTTAGTTGTAGGTTTCTGATTCCACTGGTTGTATCCTTGATCAGTGGTTTGTCCGTGACCTGTAGGTTTTTGGTTCCATTGATTAAACCCTTGATTTGTACTTTGTTGGGAATTTTCTTCAATTTGATTATAACCCCCTTGACCCGTAGCCTGTTGTTGACCCCCTGGTTTTCCGTTAGTTGTAGGTTTCTGATTCCACTGATTGTATCCTTGATCAGTGGTTTGTCCGTGACCTGTAGGTTTCTGGTTCCATTGATTAAACACTTGATCTGTGCTTTGTTGAGAATTGTCTCCAATTTGATTATAACCACCTTGACCCGCAGTCTGTTGTTGACCCCCTGGTTTTCCGTAATTCCACTGATCAGTATTTTGGTTAAAACCACCTTGATTCCATTGATTATACCCTTGATCAGTAGTTCCTTGGGCGTTGCCTTGCTGATTCCATTTCTGTTGCTGGCCTGCAATTTATAATGCCAAACGACGCGTCTACCAGACTAACCTAACTTACCGATGGCCCAAACATTCGTCATTCCTTTTCTGGAACAGTCCACGTTGTAGGTGTAGTCGCACTCTCTCGTCGCTATATTGAAAACCAGGCCCTTGGGACACGCGAGAATGGTCGTCTCCCCGTCAACGCAACTGATAAACTTAAAGCACACGTGAGGATATGGGTACAGGCCGTACGCGTTAGGGGGGCAGATCAGAGTTTCCTCTCGTGTACTCTCGGCGCCCTTCTGTTCGTTTCTAACGTCAATGTCAGGGCGGTATTCCTCATGCGTTTCGCAGTCGACGTTATAGGGGAAGTCGCAGACCTTTAGATTTGGGTTGAAGACCGTACCCGGTCCGCAATCCTGAATGAACGTTTGCCCATTGGCGCAATTCAAAAATTTCGAGCAATCGGTGGGGTGGGGGTGGAGCCCGACCACGTCCTTTGGACATTTGGGTTTGTGTTCGTAATGAGTGTAGACGGGCGGGGGCCTTTGGTAATCGGAATGGAGTTCCTCGTGTGTCTCCTGGTTTGGTTCGAACTGGCTGCTCCAGCTGGCGCACTCCGCGTTGTAGGGGAAGTCGCAACTGTTGATCTTCAAGTTGAACAGCGTACCTGGGCCGCAATTCATCACAATCTCTTTACCATTGTCGCAGTTGATAAACTTGGCGCAGTCGTAGTGATGGGGTACAATGCCGGAGAATCCAGCGGGGCAGCCCGTTTTCAGCTTGAGCTTCGTAAGGGTTTGCTGGGTGTAATCGTCTTCCGGTTCGTAAAGGCATTCGACTTTCGACGCGTAATCGCATTCGAGCGTGTACGCGTTGAAAAGGGTGCCAGGAGCGCAGTTCTGCACGAACCCCCGCCCCTTGTAGCAGTTTAAAAACTGGCTGCAAGAGGACGCAAATGGCACGGGCCCCGTCAACAACTTGGGACACTTTGAGTACGCCTCGGGTTGTTTCGGGTGCACGCTCTGTTGCGCCACATTACTCGACGCAAACTCCTGCTCGAACTGCTCCACTTCCTGTTGGTGCGTGTGCTCCGCTTCAATTATCTGAAACAAATCGTGCTTCCCAGCCTGCGGGACCTGCTGCTCCTGTTCCTGCCATTGAATCGTCTTAATTCCGGGCGTGGACAGTTTCTTTTTGGTCCCAGATTTATCTTCGGGAATCGTAATCTAAAAAGCGGCGCGGTAAGAGACACCGCCCGTCCAATGGAAACTTACCGAATACACGGTGCATATCACGAAAACCAACCGGAAGAATAATAACATTTTCGCCTTTAGTCGCCGACTAATTTACCACTGACGAAAGATTCCTCGCGAACGAGCAATCGCCAATGTAATTATCGAACCGATACGATAATCTTATCGCCGTAAAGCTAGAGGTCAATTTTTGCTTGCCCTATTAAACAAACATCTTGGGAAATTTCGTAGTTGGATCACGAATAAACATAATACGAGAAAATATCATGCGTAATTCGTCAGTTTCTCCAAAAGTGTTCCGTGTACTAGGAACAGATGGCGACACTGTCGTCGGAAATCGTACAGTCCTCGCTATCTATGTTTTGTTAATGGTTCCTTGAAAAGGTTATCTCGAGGGTTATCCGCAGTTCTGCTTAGTGTCGCCAATGAATAAAGAATACCAGGAAGGAGCATACTCAGGTTGTATACAAGACAGAGTGGGACGGAAGTCGGCCATTTGCAAAAGCCACTTATGACTCATTTTTGTTGTGGTTTTTGCAGTGACATAAAATAATGGTTAGTTGTTGTGCTTGTGGTTGCTCAAAACGGAAAAAAATTAAAAGTTTGGGAATTACATTTCATGTGTAAGTATTGATACCAATATTATTTTTATATAGTACATGTAAATTTACAAATTTTTTATCGGAATGTAGTTTGAGGTTAGTTAAACAAAAGTCATAGGCGGAGTAGACACATGGGGATTTACATAGTTTTCGTGTAAAATTCTTTATAATTGTATCCTTCTACAACTGTAAGGTAGGTACGCCACTGGAACAGGAAACTACTGCCCGCCATTTGCAAAAGCCATCGCGGTCTCGCGTAAATTGTTGATATTCTCCTTCCTGGTATTCTTTATTCATTGCTTAACCCCCAGGTTCTACGCTAACTTCACACTACAAGAACACGGAAATAAAGTCAACCTGGCAACGTTTAAAAATGGCCACCCGAATGACTATTCCCTCCAAAACTAAACAAGATCCCGCTTAATTTTGACAAGTGGCACGTGATCAAACATCTAAGACAGGTTAGTTGTAAACAACACTATGACCTGAAGCACAGTAGGGAAGGAACGTTAAATAAAACATTGAAATTGTGAAAAGTTTGTTTAATAATGATCGCAATTATTAAGATTGTAAAAGCTCAGAAATTTAACACCAAAATAAATTAAATTGCAAAAATAAACTTTGAAAATGGTAGTTCACCGAAAAAAAATAGAAATAGGCTGGGAAAAAAAGAACTTACCAATAAAAAATCATCCGTTAAATTAATATCAAATTTTGTTGTAAAATTAATTGTTTGTAATGATGTGAATGCGTAACATAAAATTATAACATCACAAAAAGTAGCAGGTAAACTTCAAGAGGTAACAAGTTTTGGGAATTATGGGTTAGGTAAGCAGGTACCAAGATTCTAAGAAAGGGTGAAATACAAGATTCCAAACGTAACCCCCGTTCGTGCATTTTAGATGGCGCAGGCAGCTTTTTCCCACCTAGAAATTGCATGGTTGCCAACTCTCAAAAATGTATGTATTGTCGTAAGTTGTATGTACATGGTGAAACCTCTCAAAGTTAGACTTAGGTGTACACTAAGGATTTCAATTCCATGTACTGTCCTAGGTTAGTCGAGTAAATAGTGAGGTTTTAGAATAAATCGAGGGACGAATTAATTTTTTCTACTTTAATTTAATTTAATTAATCGCTTTATTGGATAACAGCAGTGAGCAAAGGCTGGAACACATATGAATTATAGATTCCGGTTCCGTACTACTTAGGTGGAATTATTTTTTAAGGTGAGAGGTTCCACCCTGTATATGCAACTTACGTTACGACGATGCACACATTTTTGAGAGTTGGCAACCATGCAATTTCTAGGTGGGGAAAAGCTGCCTGCGAAGTAAAGCTCATTAGTATCCCATTTCACGGAATTTTGTTTTCTGCTACCCCTCCAGTGAAAGTTCAGCAATCATGCCGTCCTCGGGGACGAAGCGACTGATCGGTATGATAACGCTCGTGCATTCGGTGCACCTGCGTGAGATATCTCATTTCAAATTCCAAACAAGAAGTGCCGTTGGCGTATATCGAGACACCGTTCAAGTGACAAGTACCGTTGTCATATAGAAAGACACTACTCGAAAGTATTCTACCTTTTTTGAGTGTAATTAAACCTTTTCGCCCTTGCAGATGTAGATGCCGAAGTTAGTCTATGGTTACCACCGTATCCAGGACTTTCAGATACATGCCGGATTAGAGGAGGTCCGGCTAATTAATAATGCATTTTATATGTACTTTATGGGAAAGGATTGAAGGCGCTTTTAAATTTAGTTGTGATGGTCATTCTTTAACTTATAAAGTTTTGTATTACATTAACCTTAGATTTCAATTATTCAAATTCAAAGGTTAAATACTTGGATTATTAGTCTTTGTATATGGTAGATGTGATTAGCGTTTTCCAAAGTTACCTCTCATGCTCCAGATTTCCTATCTCCTATCTAATAGATTAATAAGGTAAGTTCATAGCTCTCCGTTCATACGTTTCCGTTTGTCCGTTAGCCAATCAGAAGACAGCAAATTTTTAAACGTACGTCGTCCGTTTACGACGGAAAAGTTGGTTGAAGTTGAACATTTACGTTTCCGTTGGTCCGTTTTTAACAAGAGTGAGGTTATGTTTGGTATGTTAACAGCGTTCGCCTATTCGTTCTTCACAGTAATAATCAGATAGCAATGTGTTCTTACTTTCATACCATTTTCACATACTGAAAATCACGGAGGGTACAGTACAAAATAAAGTTTAGGTTATGGTTATACTTGCAAATGTACAATGTGGACGGATTGCTATGAACCTTAATAAAATGTACTATCCGTTTGACGGATCAACGCAACGGATGAACGGAGAGCTATGAACCCACCTTAACCCGATACCTAGCTACCCTAATGGAATTCAATGGGGTCATCCCGCCTTCATTTTTTATTTCTGATCCACAAAGTACATTAAAAATAAAAAGACCCGTGTCCTCAATTTTTATTTGCGAGTAAAATAAACCCAAAATAAATTATTGAAAAGCTGTGTTTTTAGTCCGAATTTGAAACGCTTCAGACTAAATACGCCACAAACCTACAACCAATCACGTAGAAGTGAGCTGGCAACCTTACGCGAGGGTCTGACGTTTGTCACATTTGACGTTTTGAGAGGGATGTTTAACTGCATCTAGCACGAAAGTGACAAGTGCCTGTGACAGATGACGCAAGTTACAAATGCCATTCTCCTGCAATATTGCCAAGTCGTTATGTCATCTGAATGGTTCCAGAAGCTGATTGGTCGGGCTTATTACGTCACAGAGCTCGCCACAATCATATCGTTTTGAATAAACGTTTAAAACCGCACATGTTCATTATTTTTTTGCTAATCAGCCTCTATTTTTAAATAAACTTTTACTGTCCAAAAAAATGTTTTATGGTTTCAGGTACACGCTTATTAAATTAGAACTGCGGAATTCAACTATACTGTAAACCCCCATTCCAACCCCTTTAGAATTTCGAAAAAGATAAATCTCATCGTTACTCATGCGCTGTAAACAACTTTGCATGCAATTAATACTTTTGGATTACGCAACATCGAGCATTCCTTGGGATCTAACTGGTTTCATTCCATGAATCCTAAATAGAAGACGATCCAGTTTTCCAAGGTTGGACGGCTCAAGGGGTAGACGCCATATGAATAAGGTAAAATATTTTTCTATTTGTATTCAGTATGGAACGTTTCTTTAAAGACCATTTTTTCGTTTTTTAACCGGTTTTGAAATCTGCCACTATAGTCAACATTCGTGTATGGGCTCGGGAGAAGGTAATAAGCTCTCAATTTAAATTTAATATTAAGTTACGGAAATCTTCTAACTGAGTTAAATATATTAATTTTAAGTTATCAAGTTGTTTAGCTAGCGCCAATTCGTTTCCGGCACATTGAATACGTCAGTGGCGATTTTTATAATAATAATAATGTCATATATATATATATATATATATATATATATATATATATATAATATATATTATATATAGTGAATATTAAACTAAATTTATCACGTTATACCAAAAGGGCGTAGTTCAGATATGTAGTGCAAACTACAATCTGTTCTACCGCTTAACCCTGAAAGGTTCCACCCTGTATATACAACTTGCGACGATACATAGGTACATTTTTGAGAGTTGACAACCATGCAATTTCTAGGTGGGAAAAAGCTGCCTGCGCCATCTAAAAAGCACAAACGGAGGTTACGTTGATCATCATGTCTTGAATGGCGGTCGTGAACGCGTCGCTCCATAAATGTTTGTTGTTATTTTGTGTTATTTAATGCAGGTAGTACTTTTTGCATTTCTTTATATCGTATTTGTGTTTTGTATGCCGCATTTTATTTTTGTGTGTATTTGATTCTTTGTTTTTGAAATTTACTTCGTTTAACCGCAATTCATAATCACATATGTGATACCGTTATGCTATTGTTTGTAATTGTTTACGTTTTTGGTGTAATGCTTGCTTAATTTATGTTTATTGATGTTGATTACTTGGTCTTCTCCGTGAAGTAACATTCATATTATAAGTTTTGATCATTTTATTTTAATATATGGAAGTTACCGATTCGTTTGATGTTCGTTACTGACATTTTTCTCCGTGAATGAAGCAGTCACGGGGGTGGTAAACACTGTAGTCAAAATTGAGCTACGACACCTAATTCCGTGATTATCTTCGACATTCAACTGTAGGCTCGAAACCCCGAAACCAGGGGCGGGTTACCTATCTTGCAGGAGCGGGATTACGCTAATCAAAGCTCTTCAGTTTAGAATCTATGTGCGATAAATGAGTGGCGATTCAATAATTTCCACATATCTTGTTTTTAGTTAAATTTGCCTACAAGGCCATGTAATTTTCCATCTTGTTTTTAACAAAAGGACTTTATTGCACCAAAGATGAGTCACATTCTGTGTATTTCACCCTCTCTGAGAATCCTGGTACCTGCTTACCTGACCCATGATTCCCAAAACTTGTTTTTAACCTAAATGTTACCTCTTGAAGTTTACCTGCTACTTTTTATGATGTTATAATTTTATGTTAGGTACGCATTCACATTATTACAAACAATTAATTTTACAACACAATTTGATATTAATTTGACGGCTGGTTTTTTTATTGGTAAGTTCTTTTTTTTCCCAGCCTATTTCTATTTTGATTCAGTGTACTACTATTTTCAAAGTTTATTTTTACAAGGTAATTTACTTTGGACTTAAATTTCCGAGCTTTTACAATCAATAATAATTGCGATCATTATTAAACAAACTTTTCACAATTTTACGTTCCTTCCCTACTGTGCTTCAGGTCAAAGAGTTGTCTACAACTAACGTAAGGGGGTCCTGCCTTAGATGTTTGATCACGTGCCACTTTTCAAATTTAAGCGGGATTTTGTTTAGTTTTGGAGGGAATAGTCATTCGGGTGGCCATTTTTAAACGTTGCCGGGTTGACTTTATTTTCGTGTTCTTGTAGTGTGAAGTTAGCGTAGAACCTAGGGGTTAAGTATACTACAAAGTTCTAACTAAATCATGTCTTTGAATTACGCACTGCATTTCCCTTGACGGGAGATGAATTTGTTTCCAGGCCACACGCAAGTTTTGTGAATCATAAAGAGCGCGTGGAAATTTTTATGTATTGAATTCAATTAATCAATAATAAATGAAAAGATATTACCTTGTGAGGTTCCAGCTTGATTAACCGTGTCTACCAATATTGCACATTTTTACGATCACGTATCTATCACTACCCTGTCAGCCGTCAATTTCTTTAGAACCAGATTAAACTATTAGACACGCTCGAAACATAAGTTACATAACCGAATTCTATGTAAGCATAACCTATGAACATTATGAGAATGTATGGGCATAGAAACCTATAACGTGTTTTCTTAGAAAAACTGGTAAACTTGTTTATATTTAAATGTCTAAAATGCGGCTGCTTCTCAATGCGAAGTAATGTGGTTTAACCATTTGCCTTACAGGATTGTTTCGCCTCAAACCCCCATTTACTAAAATGTGTTCCCTTACAGCAAAAGGGCGATATTTTAAGAAAATAAGCACCAATACAAACTTAAGGATTATTGAGTTATTATTTATCCCTTTACCTTATCCTTGAGGCCATAAGAGGGTTATTAACCGATGAGCAGCTGAGGCATACCAATGTAATTGTATACTAAGAACAACTCCCGAAAGTAGAAGTAAAATTTGTAACATCCGTTATCATATAAAAATATGAAGTTGATGATGGTTTCTCAAAGACGAAATGTTATTGACATGTTCTATAATGGGAAACCATTGTAGAAGAAAGCTTCTTTCAACAATACTTTCTATAACATTTTATTATTTTTGAAACTTCTACATACATATTACTACTATCATGCTCTTACATCTGTTACCTTAACTTCTTATTACAGACTTGAATACCAATCTAACCACTCTCTTTGGGAACAATAATATACAGTAATATTTATTAAGAAGTAGACATAGGGATTTACATCTACTTTAAAATGATAAATCCAATTCCAAATAAAGATCTGGCCGTCATATTATTTACTTAATTTGAATATTGTTGCCTTAGCTTTTTTTTAAGAAGTTACGCATAAAATTAGACACCTTCAGAAGTAGACATAGGGAAAAACAATACACGTAAATCCCTATGTCTACTTCTTAATAATTATCACTGTATATAATCGAATCGAATCTTAGACTTCCTAATCCTTAGGATCTTCTTAACTTGACCTAAACACACTTAAATGGATGAGATACAGAATGTTGCGTATAGGGTTTTATACACTTTATTACATAAATTCACTTGATAGGTATTTAAATTCATTTGTGCACTAAGAGATGTCTTTTCAAGTTGCTTTGAAAATGTGTGGCGAAATCACACGCGTCACATTTAAAACCTTTAGATCGAGTGTGTATTAAGACATGTTTTCTCAAATAGTCTTTGCTATATGTCGTATAATCACAAAGGTCACATTTAAAATCACTACATTGATTGTGTCTTAAGACATGCTTTCTCAAATAGTCTTTTCTATATGAGGTATAATCACAAAGGTCACATTTAAAATCACTAGATTGATTGTGTATTAACATATGTTTTTTCAAATTACCTTTTCTGTATGTGGCATGATGACACAATCCACATTTAAAAACTTCTGGTCGATTGTGTATTAAGACATGACTACTCAAATTGCCTTTACTGTATGTGGCATAATAACAAACATCACATTTAAAATCTTTGGAAACTCGGTGTTTTAAGAGATGCTGCTTCAAATCGCCCATACGATATGCTGCGTAATCACAAATTGCACATTTGAAATCTTTACATCGATTGTGTGTTAAGACATGTTTCCTCAAATTGTCTTTACTATATGTGGCATAATCGCAAATGTCACATTTAACATATTTTGATTGATTGTGTTTTATGATATGATGCTTCAAATTGTTCTTTCTATACGTGGCATAATCACAAAAGCGACATTTAAAATATTTAGATCGATTGTGTATTGCCACGTGTTTCCTCAAATTGCCTTTACTATACGTTGTATACTGGCAAATGTCACATTTAAAATATGTAGATGGGCTATGTTTTAGGATGTGTTGTTTCAAATTCTCTTTTCTACATGTGGCATAATCACAAATTACACATTTAAATTCTTTAGACCGATTGTGTATCACAACATGTTTTTTCAAATCGCCTTTACGACATGTTGTGTAATCACAAAGGTCACATTTAAAACCTTTGGCAGTTTCCCGTTCGAAATGGTGACTTTTAAATTGTTGCTCATTACCTGCTTCGCATTTAAATTGAGATTTAATATCTGACGAATAATGTTGCTGCATTTCGTCGCCATTGCACTGGTCGCTACAATATGCTGCACTGGTTGTAGAATTCTGTTCTTCTTTTACAATTACCTTAACATCATTACTTAAAACTGTGTTTCTTTCTAGGGACAACTTTATTTCTTCTTCTTGTTCTGGTTCAACTTTAACAATGCCCTCATCCATGACTATCTACAAGAACTATTTTAAGCTATACGACCACAAAAATTGGGTTACCTGTACGACGAATGCTATGGCTTTAAAATAAATCACTAATAGCACAGCGTAAATACTATCATAGTTTAGGCTGTAGGTCGATTTAGCAAGAATCTGTTATTTTTGAACATAACCTTAAATGCTTACTCCGTGACACCGTAAGTACAGAGCGGTCATTAAGCTTCGAGTTAAAGTGAGGTAAATCGACTACACCACAAAATTTATCGCGCTCCGGCAAGATAGGTAGCCCGCCCCTGGTTTCGGGGTTTCGAGCCTACAGTTGAATGTCGAAGACAATCATGGAATTAGGTGTCGTACTTCAAATGGTTACAGGGAGAAAAATGTTAGTAACAAACAATAAGTCAGTACATACATCAAACGAATCGGTAATTTCCACATATTAAAATCCAATGATTAAAACTTATATGAATGTTATTTCAGGGACAAGACGAAGTAATTAACATCAATAAACATAAATTAAGTAAGCATTATACCAAAAACGTAAACAATTACAAACAATAGCATAACGGTATCAAATATGTGATTCTGTATTGCGGTTAAACCAAGTAAATTTCAAAAACAAAGATTGAAACATACAAAAAGTATAAAATGCGGCATATGAAACACAAATACGATATAAACAAAATGCAAAGATTACTACCTGCATTAAAAATCCACAAAATAATAACAAACATTTATGGAGCGACGCGTTCACGACCGCCATTCAAGACAAGATGCCCAACGTAACCCCCGTCCGTGCTTTTAAGATGGCGCAGGCAGCTTTTCCCCACCTAGAAATTGCATGGTTGCCAACTCTCAAAAATATATGTATCGTCGTAAGTTGTATTTACAGGGTGGAACTCTCAGTACTTTCCTTGGTATTTCCTTTTCCTTCTACTAATTAGATGCATTATAAGAAATGTTTAGTATAGGCTTATACAAACTTTATTACATAATGATCTTATGTAAGTACATATAATTTTTAAAGTCATTTGTGTATAAACAGATGTATTTTCGAACTTCATTCGCATAATCACAAATGTCACATTAAAAATCTGTAGATCAATTGTGTATTAAGACATGTTTTCTCAGATCGCCTGCTCTATTGGTATAATAATCACAAATGTTACATTTAAAATATTTAGATTGATTGTGTTTTAAGATATGTTGTTTCAAAGTGTCCTTTCTATACGTGGCATAATCACAAATTCCACATTTAAATTCTTTACATCGATTGTGTATTAAGACATGTCTTCTAAAATTGCTTTTACTATAGGTGGCATAATAACAAACATCACATTTAAAATCTTTAGTAACTTTGTGTCTTAAGAGATGATTGTTTAAGTCGCCTTTACGGTATGTTGAGTAATCACAGATGTCACATTTAAAATCTTTAGATCGTTTGTGTATGACAAAATGTTTTCTGAAATTGTCTTTACTAAATGTGACATAATCGCAAAAGTTACATTTAAAATATTCTGACTGATTGTGCTTTATGATATGTTGTTTCAAATTGACTTTTCTGTATGTGGCATAATCACAAATTACACATTTAAAATCTTTAGGTCGATTGTGCATTAAGATATGTTTACTCAAATTGTCTTTACAATATGCTGCATAATCACAAAAGTTACATTTAAAATCTTTGGATCGATTGTGTATTAAGACATGTCTTCTCAAATTACTTTTACTACATGTGGCATAATCACAAACGGCACACTTAAAATCTTTAGAAGCTTTGTGTTTTAAGAGATGGTGCTGCAAATCGCCTTTGCGATATGTTGCGTAATCACAAATGTCACATTTAAAATCCTTACATTGCTTGTGTATCACGAAATGTTTTGTCAAATTGCCCTTTACACTCGTGGCAAAGCCACAAACCGCACATTCAAAATCTTTAGAAGCTTTGTGTTTTAAGACATGTTTTTTCAAATAGTGTTTCACATATGTGGTATAATCACAAGTTTCACATTTAAAATTTTGAGATCGATTGTGTATTAAGGCATGTCTCCTCAAATTAGCTTTACTATTCGTGACATAATCACAAACGTCACACTTAAAACCTTCAGAAAGTTTGTGTGTTAAGAGATGTTGCTTCAAATCGCCCTTACGATATGTTGTGTAATTACAAATGTCACATTTCACCTCTTCAAAAGACGTGTGTTGTAAGCCATGTTCTTTCAAACATTTCTTTACGTTTGATTCGTAGGCCCATTTAAAGACTTTTACAGTATCCGACGAATAATGTGGTAGCTGCATTTCGTCACTGTTGCACTGGTCTCTACAATATTCTCTACTGGTAGTAGTATTTAGTTCCTCTTTTACAATTACATTACTTAAAACCATGTTTTTTTCTAGGGACAAATTTAATTCTTCTTCTTGTTCTGGTTCAATTTTCACAATGCTCTCATTCATGACTATCTATAAGAACTATTTTAAGTTATACGATCACAAACACTGGAATACCTCGACAAATTTAATGCTTTGAACATAAATTGCTAATGGCCCAGCCTAAATACTATCATTTGTTTTATAAAAGCATAACAGCATAAGCATAACCTCAAATTCTTATTACTTGACACTCTAAATACAGGGTGGTCATTAAATTATTTAAATTTGGATTTGGTACTAAAACGCTATGAAGAATAGATAACAAAAATCTAACCGTTTAGATTGGAACGATTTTTTATTATACCGTTTATAGTGACAAAATGTGTGCATATTGTTACCTAGTTTAATTCCATTAGAATTATAGCGTTTTCGATTGGCAAAACTCGTGCTGCACGAGTGCAATTTTTACGTTCTATTGGTAATTTTAGGCCAATTTTCTGTGTTCCATTGGCAAATGTAATGCAACAATTACGCACTAAATGCAAATTTTGACGCACGAGGTCGGAGAGCCCGTGGAGCAAATTTTCAAAATAAAAGTGCGCCAATTTGAATTTGTTTCTTGCGTTGGAGAGTTTTTTGTTGTCATCTAGCGATAGCGAAGATGATGAACTAGCCATATAACTTCTACTTTACAAAAAGTTGCATTTACTCTTTAAAGTGAACGCCAAAAATTGGTTCTTTACAGGAATTTCAAATTTATATTCCTCATTGTTTATCATAAATAATAGTGAAATCGTTTCAGTCATTTTTTAGAATACAGATTTGTCGATTACCTAAATCATTGTATAAATACAAATCTAAAATGAGGTTATGGACAAATGACAGCAAATATTTACGAATATTTATGTTCCATTGAGAGCAATTTTCACATGGATTTCTTCAGTTTCTCGTGCAACACTCGTGCAGTACGAGTTTTGCCAATCGAAAACGCTATTAGTATTTTATACATGCACAGTACAGTTAGGCACAGTTATTAACGTACTTTAGACACATGGAATATACAAGATGAGGCAAACTTAAAATGTACCCACAAACCATGTGCACATACGCGATATGAAGGTTATTGCCTTGATCTAGATGTTACGTGCAATATTACAAATTACCTTTAGTACAAATGGCATAATCACAAAAGTTACATTCAAGACTGGTTATGTGTTAAAAGATGTTTTTTCAATTGGCACTTACGATTTGTTTCATAATCGCAAAGATCACATTTAAATCCAGTATGTTTTAGAAGATGTAATGTTAATGACCTTTTATAGTTAGTTGCAAAATCACAAATGTCACATTTAAAAACTTTAGATCCCATGTGTTTTAGAAGATGTGATGTTAAGGAGCTTTTATGGTTTGTTGCATAATCACAAATGTCACATTTAAAATCTTTAAAGGTTCGGTGTTGTAAGACGTGTTCTTTCAAGCCTCTCTTAACATTTGTTGCATAATCGCAATTTGCACATTTAAAAAGAAGGGTAGCATTGTGGGTTAGTAGATGCGTTTTCAGACTGTCTTTGCGGTTTGTGGTATGATCGCAAATATCACATTTAAAATATTTCTTATCATCGTGAGTTAAGAGATGTCTTTTCAAATTACCTTTAGTGCCCATGGCATAATTGCAAATGTCACATTTAAAAGCATTAGATTCATCGTGTTTTAGAAGGTGCGATGTTAAGGAGTTTTTATTGTTTGTTGCATAACCACAAATGTCACATTTAAAATCTTCAGATCCATTGTGCATTCGAAAATGTGATATTAAGGAGCTTTTATAGTTTGTTGCATAATTACAAATGTCACATTTAAAACTATTAAATCCATTGTGCCTGCGAAGATGTGATGTTAAGGAGCTTTTGTGGTTTGTTGCATAATTACAAATGTCACATTTAAAATCTTTAGATCCATTATGTGTTCGTAAATGTGATCTTAAGGAGCTTTTGTGGGTTGTTGCATAATCACAAATGTTACATTTAAAATCTTTACATCCACTGTGTGTTCGAAAATGGGATGTTAAAGAGTTTTTATTGTTTGTTGCATAATCACAAATGTTGCATTTAAAGTCTTTCTTTTCACTGTGTATTAAGAGGTGCTGCTTCAAACTGCCTTTACGATTTGATGCATAATCGCAAATTTCACATTTAAAATCTTTCTTTTCATTATTGTGTGTTAAGAGATGTTGCCTCAAACTGCCTTTACGATTTGTTGCATACTCACAAATGTCACATTTAAAATCTTTAAAGGTTCTGTGTTGTAAGACATGTCCTGTAAAAGCTTTTTTAACATTTGTTGCATAATTACAATTTGCACATCTAAAAAAATGAGAAACAAAATTGTGAGTTGGGAGATGTTTTTTCAAACGGTTCTTGCAGTTTGTGGTATGATCACAAAGGTCACATTTAAAATCTTTCTTATCGTTCTGTGTTAACAGATGGTGTCTTTTAAAATTTTGTTCATTATCCACCATGACACCACAAACTTTACATTTAAATTTGTCAGTAGAAGATTTAATATCTGACGAGAAAGATTGTTGCTGCATTTTGTCGTCATTGCACTTGTCTCTACAATATTCTACACTGGTCGTAATCGTCTGTTCTTCTTTTATAATTGCGAAAGTATCATTATTTATAAACATTTTTCTTTCTATGGTCAAATTTATTTTTTCTTCTTCGTCTGGTTCAATTTTAATAAAAGGATCCATCACTGTAACAACTACTTTTGAAGCATATGGCCACAAAGATTTCTCGACTTGCCAGATCTCTGCTTAGTACAAATACAGGAATTGTTGAAAAGTTTGTTTGTATCTATTTCACATAACCTAGAAGTTTGATAAATCCATACTCAGAGTAATCCATAAGTACAGGGCGATCATTGGCCGCGTTCATAAGACACAACTGTTGTGGATCAGTTACCGTAAAGTCACTAGATATAGAAAGTACCGCAATCATCCGCCATTTTCGGGCAAATTTGCTGCCAACTTAAAAAAATTGACAAATAAAATCTGAATAGCTGTAATTTTTTATAATCTAACTTCATAGTACTGTCATGTTATAATAGTTATTTATGTATCATGGGCATTAAGGCGATATTTATGCCGAGGGCGACAGAGCCCGAGGGCCTGCGAAGGATTGTAAGTCGCCCGAAGGTTAAATATCAAGTAATGCCTGAGGTGCATACAAAATTTTATTTTTCATCGTTCCAAATAAGTAATGCATTTCCAATATACAAATGTAATGATTATTGTTTGCCCACTTTATATCAAGTAGCATCTTTTTTTATTACATAAAATAACTCCGTCAATGTATTTGACAGACCGTTTGAGGGCATAATGAAATGACAATCCATTATGCCCTCGAGTGTCATAGACTGATTTATATATCTCATATGACAGATATTATTGGCATATAATAGGCAAATGAAAAATAAAAATATACACAGATATCTCCAAACAGTTGGAACAATCCCTAACATTAAAGTTACTAGAATCTGGTAACTTCCGCCATTTTTGGGCAAAAATCATGCGTTCTCTCTCTAACACACGAGCCCAATGGATTGCGGTACTTTTTATATTTAGTGACTTTAAGTTACCGATATGTCTTATAATTACCTGGCTACTTTACGGAGCAGTCGGCCATTTTTAGTAGCGCTACGTATGTCAAAGTAGGGATCGTGACATAAGACCACAACTGTTACCGATACGCTGCCTGGTAGCGTATCGGTAACTGTTGTGTCTTATGAACTAGAGCCACATGGTCACGTGTTCATGACCGCTAAAACAAATGAAATTATTTAAACTCGCTATGTACTGTCTCCCAAGTGTTGCGAACTTCAGCAGACCGCGTAAATCGATTGCATACCAATTTGAAATACTTTAAGAATCTTCAATAGTCGGTAGGACAGTGCGGTAGTCGCATTGGAACGGTACGATTCATCTCGAGCGCCACCAGAAGATTGTCGATCCTTGTTCCCGGTCAATGACGGTCGGTTTCGGAAAATATGGAATCACTCTTAAAATTCATGCTAATTAAGCGCGCTTCATTTAACACCAAAAAAAACGTCAAACTTGTTGAGATAATGACGTAATCAAAATATAGATATCTACGTCAACGATATCACCAAATAGTTGGTATAACTTCTTCTGAACATTTTCTGACGATGACCATAACCCAAACGACATAGCACTTCTTTGATTTATTTCTTATCTTTGGATTGAACAAGGCGCTTAGGAATACGAATAACCGACAGTAGAATAAAAATGTGGATGACTATCCCTAAAGTACACTAATACTAGAAAATAGATTTCTAAACAACTACTCTCCTTTCCTATTTGTGAAAAATATCATTCCGAAGTCTCTTACATAAAGTACATGAAATATATTATTAATTAGTCCGGAAGGTATCTAAGGTCTTGGATACGGTATTTTTAAGCTAAAGTTGTATTTTGAGACAACCTCTCCCCGCAACTTACATTGATGGGCCAGCATTATGAATCTGCATCTGCGAAATGAGGCTTCGTATATCCGAAAATAACCGATTCATCTTATGGGGGTCTACCACGATTCACATTTTCTTGCTCTTGTTTTTATCATTCCCTTCCTTCCCTCCCTCCTCGTTCTTACTCACCATCTCCCTCGCCTCTCTCCCCATCCCGCCAAACTTTGAAACATGAATCGATCTTGCAGTTAGAATATTTACGTTCGAATCTTAAATTTGACGCTTGTATTCTGACCCTTCAAAACTCAAGGGGAGCTGGATCTTGAATCGCGAGTTGCGAAGATCAAACCTTGAAGATTTAATCTTGCAGGGCAAATCTTAAATTTGACACTTGAATCTTGACAGTTAAAAAATCAAAAGCGTTTCAAGAATCGTGAGTCAGGAAGATCAAACCTTGAAGCTTCGATCTTACAGTTAGAATTTTAAAACCCGAATCGTAAATTTGACACTTGAATCTTGACACTTAAAAAATCAAAAGCGAACTGGAGATTTAATCTCGCAGTTAAAATCTTAAAGTTCAAGTCGTAAATTTGACACTTGAATCTTGACACTTAAAAAGTCAGAAGGAACTGAAGATTTAATCTCGCAGTTAGAATTTTTAGGTTCAAATCATAAATTTGACACTTGATTCTTGACACTTAAAAAGGCAGAAGCAAACTGGAGATTTAATCTCGCAGTTAGAATTTTTAAGTTCAAATCATAAATTTGACACTTGAATCTTGACACTTAAAAAGTCAATGCCGATTCAAGAATCGTGAGTCATGAAGATCAAGCCTTGAACCTTCGATCTTACAGTTAGGATTTTAAAACCCGAATCGTCAATTTGACACTTGAATCTTGACACTTAAAAAATCAAAAGCGAACTGTCGATTTAATCTCGCTGTTAAAATATTAAAGTTCAAATCGTAAGTTTGACACTTGAATCTTGACACTTAAGAAGTCAGAAGCGAACTGAAGATTTAATCTCGCAGTTAGAATTTTTAAGTTCAAATCATAAATTTGACACTTGAATCTTGACACTTAAAAAGTCAAAGGCGATTCTTGAATCGCGAGTCATGAAGATCAAGCCTTTAAGCTTCGATCTTACAGTTAGAATTTTAAAAACCCGAATCGTAAATTTGACACTTGAATCTTGATACTTGAAAAATCAAGTACGACCTGGATCTCGAAGCTTCAATCTTGCAGTTAGAATCTTAAAGTTCGGATATTAAATTTGACACTTAAATCTTGACGTGGCTCGTTAAGATGACACTTTGAAGCTCGAATCTTGATGCTTGATACTTGGGCTCTTTGAAACGCCAATCTTGTAGTTAGAATTTTGAAGTCCGAATCTTGAATTTGACACTTGAAAACTCAAAGACGACCTGGATCTTGAAGTGTGACTCGCGAAGATCAAACCTTGACAGCCCGAATCTTCAGAAGATTCAATATTGCGGTTAGAATCTAAGTCCGCATCTTAGATTTGACCCTTGAAAACTCCAGGACGAATAGGATCTTGAAGCTTAAGAATATGGCGAGGCCACCTGGCTACGTACTGTGTGGTCTTAAGAATTCGTAACACTAAAACAATTCGAAGAAGCGGAAGATACCGAAGAACCATAAGAATTTATAAAATGGGAAAACTAATAGAAACTAAAGCCTACGCAGGATCTAAAGAATTTCAGGAATTGGCAAAAATTTGAAGAATTGGATTCAAAGAAACTGAACAATCTTAATTCTGAAGAATCTAATCCAATCCATCTTGAGAATCTACAGAATGCCGCGAAAAATTTAAAGAATTTGAATAGTCCACAAAATTTGGGCAACTTGGAGATTCCAAAAAATCTGAAAAATCTCATGGATAAGAGGATCTTTAAGAAAATTGATTGCGGATAGTACCTGTTCATTTATTAAAGTGTCGGTTGTAATACCGCGCTCTTTCCAGTTATATTCCCGTAATTAAGAGTATTCGCGTTACTAATTAAGCTTACCATCTCCGTAGATTTCGGTAGACGCTGCCGCTCCAACTGAACAACCTCTCCTGGAAGATACCCTGACTCATGCTTTAATTTTGCGATAACGTAAAGACTTACCTAATTTGCACGATTACGTTCAAAGTTAGTTATAAACACTACAACACAGGTCAAGGATCCGTTCTGCCACCGCTTCCTACTTGGGTCGCATTCAACAGTATTATATTTTTTTGATAATCCACCCTGATGGTTAGGCAACACACGTTTACATCTGAAACAAAAATATAATATGCTCTGTATATAACCAATCGACCGTTTTGCGCAGATGCCAAATACTAGGGGATTTTCGTAAAGATGCTAGGGGAGAATGAGAAGAAGATGGCGACGAGGTCGACGAAAGGCACACGCTTTCCCTTTTTTTTTATTGTTCTTGATTATTTTTAGTGGTGGTGTTTTGAAGGTGTATTTACAGGTAGTAACCATTTTATGCTTTCTTGTACTAGCTATTTAATCATTGAATTTCTTGCCAATTTGATATTATTTACATTTTGCTGATTTTGCATAAACTACGATATCTGAATCATGGCGTACTCCATGCCTTTGCTTTGAGTAGGTACCGTTAGATGAATCGTGTTTGTTATACTGTATAGATGATTATGCCATTATTTTGTTTAATTAAGTATTTATTTCTGTATTCACGAGGAGTTGATTATCGGTGCGATGTTGCTCTGTTCGATTGACCCGTAAGTATTCCGTGTGGGAAGTACCTAATACAGTTTGATTGTTCACTGTATCACTGTATCTGTTACTTTCCGATTCATGGCGCGCTGCAGTTCTTGTGCGTTAGCTATACGAAGGGGTGCTCTTTTATTTGATGTTTCGAGGTTTGTGTGTTCCAGTGGGCATTCTGTCTCCGTTGAGTAGGTACCTAATGCAGTTCGATCTTTCGCTGTATCTGTTGCCTACTCGTCTCGTGCGGATTGTAGTTTTTAACATCTTAGCAATACGAGTGGGGGCCCTCTCATTAACATTTCCTCTATTTAAAATATGTTCTGTTTGAGCGATAATCGATTTTCACACGAATACATGCTATTGACCGATGGCATTCTCACATGTACTTTTTGTGTTAAATTAAATTATGTTAGTGAAAGTTGGAGTAGAGCCACACTATTTACATGTTTCCTATGTACATGCAATTTATTATTTTACGAGTTGTGTTATCTCAATTGATGGTACAGGTATTTTGATGTGTTTTGTATTGAATTGATTTATCATGTTTTCCACTGCATTTATGATGTCTTGTGTATTTTGTTTTTATAAACTTGTTTAATTGCATTGGATTTGATTATCTGATTTTTATCATACAATTTGAGATGTTTTATTTATGTGTATTTTCTCTTGCACTTTATTGCTGCAGGTGATTTATTTCATGTATTTGTGTGGCCTATGCCTGGGTTTTAGTCCCGTAGAAGGTTTCCTTGGCATGGTCTTGTTGTGTGCGTGTTCATGTCATTTCTTACGCACAAAAGTCCTGTCTTTTATTTAATTCCCTTCCCGATTATGTCTCACGTCCCACCACATAAAAGAACCGATTACACAACGCAGGAGTCCATTCGTGCCACCCATATCGAGCCGACTGCCATCCAAATTCAAAAGTGCCGCGAGACGTCCATCGTTTCGATTTGAAAGGTAGGTGGCTCTGCTTGTAGTTTCTTGCCAATGAATAAATTTCTTGCCAGAGTTGCCAACGGTAAGTATAGGGTAAGTCAACGTTTTCAGTGTCGGCTTGATAGACCCCTAGGAACATTACATATTAATTTAGTACAATTGTAAATATTGAGTTTTAAGGCCAATTCACATTATCGTTCACGTCTCGGTCCGCTCACGAATCGGTCAGTTAATTAGTCGTGCATTTCTTATGAACATGCATTAACCTTGATCTGACTGTCAAGTGTGAGTGGTCTTGAAATAACATGACTATAGCTCGATCCTTTCTTTCCTGAAAGTAGGCAACCCAACATACACCAGTTGTCTTGAAGAACAGGGGTTGTGTAGAAATGAGGTTTTATAGGTCCTTAGGTTAAGAGTAGCCTATTAACCTCTAGGACCTTACACCCCTTTGTAAAAGGAAGTAGGTATGTTACTTGCTTGGCAAGTGGCATCGTGTGGACGTGCCTTAAGCGCTGGCAGTTTACACATAAGAATTAACATGAACCGGAATATTAATCACGACACAAATTACAGTACAGAATAGTATAAACTGCCACAGAAGCACCTTAAATAAAACTAAATTAATAGCACTATTTTATTACATTACACACAGTAAAATATTTATCACTTTTCAGTACCTACACCACAGATATACACACTGTATGTGCCCCCACTCTTCATAGTGACAAAAACAGTTAAATACAGTCCCACGTACGAGTAAATTGTTATATACTGTTAAATTAACATACTTTGGACGTAAGGAAGGTACATACATCATAGAGCCGACGTAGTAAAATGTAGGTATAAATTACGAACATACCATGTGCGTTACATACACCAAATGTACCATGATGTAGATGTTACATGCATTACATTTACTACTCATGGCACTATTACAAATGTCACAATTAAAACCCTGTAGATTAATTGTGCGTTAGAAGATGTGACGTTAAAGAGCTTTTATAGTTTGTCGCATAATCACAAATGTCACATTTAAAACATTTATATTCGTTGTGTTTTAGAAAATGTGATCTTAAACAGCTTTTCCGCTTTGCTGCATAATCACAAATGTCACATTTAAAACACTTGGACCCGTTGTGTTTTAGAAGATGCGATCTTAGAGAGCTTCTGTAGTTTGTTGCGTAATCGCAAATGTCACATTTCAATTCTTTAAAGGTTCTGTGCCTTAAGACGTGTTTCTTCAAATCATTCTTAACATTTGTCGCATAATTGCAATTTGCGCATTTAAAAAGATGGGAAGCGGTGTGAGTTACGAGATGTGCTTTCAAATTGTCTTTGCGGTTGGTGGTGTGATCACAAATATGACATTTAAAAACCTTAGACGCATTATGTCTTAAGAGATGTCGTTTCAAATCATATTTACGATACGTAGCATAATCGCAAATGTCACATTTGCTATCTTTCGTGTCGTTGTGTATTAAGATGTGCTGTTTCAAATTCTCTTTGCGCTTTGTTGCGTAATCACAAATCTCACATTTAAACTCTTTAGATTCGTTGTGCGTTCGAAAGTGTGTTGTTAAATAGCTTTTAAAGTTTGTGGCATAATCACACTTGGCACATTTTAAGTCTTTAGCAGTTTCGTGTGTCAAAAGGTGTCTTTTGAAGTGGTGTTCGTTACCTGCCGTGTAATCACAAACTTTACATTTCAAATTTACAGTCGAAGATTTAACATTTGACGAATAATCTTGTTGTCGCTGCATTTCTTTGGCATCGCATCCGTCTCCACAATATTCTGTACTGGTCTTGATATTGTGTTCTTCTTTTACTATTGCGAAAGTATCATTACTTATAAACATTTTCCTTTCGAGGGTCAAATTTATTTTTTCTTCTTGTTCTGGTTCAATTTTAATAAAAGCAATGCTGGACTCCATAACTGTAACAACTACTTTTAAAGCGTATGTCCACAAATATTCAAATACATCGACCTACAGGATCTCTTCTTATCACTAGGGACAGGAATTTTAGAGTCTGTTATCTATTAAACATAACCTAGAAGTTAAAATGATGAATACATAAGTACAGGGCGATCATAAAAGCAGATCCACTTTGAGACCGTGCGTATTTGCGCTCATAATTGTATAATTTTATATTATTTTATTATGTGTATTCGTGAGGGAGAAAATTATCGAGTGGACATTGCCTTTTATGATTCAATTAATCGTTTATACTGTGGACAAAGCACCTAAGGCAGTTCTGATTCTTCGTTTGTATCTGTTCTTTTCTCTTCCGCATTTTGTTTCCGTAGTTGATTTACTTCTTGTGTTATTCCAGGTTTTTAAGTCTTGATTTGCTCCGCCTAACCTCTTGTATTTTGCTCATTAAATGAACACTGAGAGGTTCCACCTTGTATATACAACTTAGGACGATGCACACATTTTTTAGAGTTGGCAACTATTCAATTTCTAGGTGGAAAAAAGCTGCCTGCGCCATCTAAAAATCACGGACGGGGGTTATGTTTGGCATCTTGTCTTGAATGGCTGTCGTTAACGCGTCGCTCTATAAATGTTTATTGTTATTTTCTTTATATTGTATTTGTGTTTTGTATGCCGCATTTTATATTTTGTGTGTGTTTCAATCTTTGTTTTTGAAACTTACTTGGTTTAACTGCGATGGATAATCACATATATGATACCGTTATGCTATTGTTTGTAATTGTTGACGTTTTTGGTGTAATGCTTGCTTAATTTATGTTAATTGATGTTGGTTACTTGGTCTTGTCCCTGAAGTAACATTCATATAGGTTTTATCAGTATATTTTAATATGTGGAAATTACCGATTCGTTTAATGTAGGTATGTACTAACTTGTTGTTTGTAACTACCAATTTTCCCTGTGAATGAAGTAGTCACTGGGGTGGTAAAAACAGTAGTCAAAATTGAGCTACAACACCTATTTCCGTGAGTGTCTTCGACTTTCAACTGTCGGCTCGAAACCTCGAAACCAGAGGCGGGTTACCTATCTTGCAGGAGCGGGATTACGCTAATCAAAACTCTATCTATCTATGTGCGATAAATGAGTGGCGATTCAATAATTTCCACATAGTCTTGTTTTTTGTTAAATTTGCCTACAAGGCCATGTAATTTTCCATCTTGCTTTTAATAAAAGGAATTTATTGCACCAAAGATGAGTCACATCCTGTGTATTTCACCCTTTCTTAGAATCTTGGTACCTGCTTACCTGACCCATAATTCCCAAAACTTGTTTTTAACGTCTTTGTTACCTCTTGAAGTCTACATGCTACTATTTATGATGTTATAATTTCGTGTTACGCATTCACATCATTACAAACAATTAATTTTACTACACAATTTGATATTAATTTGACGGCTGGTTTTTTTATTGGTAAGTTCTTTTTTTTCCCAGCCTATTTCTATTTTTATTCGGTGAACTACCATTTTCAAGTTTATTTTTGCAATGTAATTTATTTCGACTTAAATTTCCAAGCTTTCACAATCTTAATAATTGCGATTATTATTAAACAAACTTTTCACAATTTGAGTGTTTTATTTTACGTTCCTTCCCTACTGTGCCTCAGGTCAAAGCGTTGTCTACAACTAACGTAAGGGAGATGTTTGATCACGTGTCACTTTTCAAATTTAAGCGGGATCTTGTTTAGTATTGGAGGGAACAGTCATTCGGTTGGCCATTGTTGCCGGGTTGATTTGTTCTTGTAGTGTGAAATTAGCGTAGAACCTGGGGGTTAAGTACACTACAGTTTCATGACTATTTCGAGAAAATAAAGGTTTCATGACAATTTTGGGTACAATAAAAAAACCATGATCGCCAATGCCTTAAGTAAAAACACTAATAATTTTAAGTTCCATTCTCAAACTCTCTGTTGTTATTTTGGATCACTCTGTATGAGTTTTGCATACACATTTGACATTTTAGGTTATGAATTTGTAAACAACGTAAACAACTTTTCAACAGTTTTCAATGCCTGAAAATTAATTCGCCAACCGCAATTACCCGCAAAATGTAGACAGTGACATCATTTTAAAAACACAATTGTAATGACTTCGATTACACTGGTAGCTCTTAGCGGCTTATTTTCACACTGTGTTAATGCCTAGATCTTTCATTCATTTATAGTAAGCACCTTTGCACGAATTGGGGGCTCAAATATGTAAAAATACAGTTGCAGGGATGGATAACCACATGGTACTTATTAAAATTGAACCGAAACACGAAGAAGAAATAAACTTATCTCTCGAAACACAAATTTGTCTAAGAAACGATCCTTTGGCATCTGTAAAGGAAGAACACAATGACATTGCAATCGCTGCACGAAATTATACCGATAGTTACCATGGGCAAAATGCTCAGTCGTCCAATATTCAATCTTCTACTGTAAATTTTAAATGTAACCTTTGTCATTACACATCGGGTAGGAAAGTAAATTTGAGAAGGCACGTTTTAAATCATAAGGATACCAAAAATTTTAAATGTAACAATTGTGATTATGCCGCAAATCGTAAAACCCATTTGATACAACATGTATTAACACACCAAGCAGCTAAGGATTTCGAATGTGGCATTTGTGATTATGCCACAAATCGGAAAAACGATTGGAAACAACATCTGTTAACACACAATGCTAATAAATATTTAAAATGTGACATCTGTTGTTATGCCACAAATAGCAAAAGCAATTTAAGGCAACATTCTGTAACGCACAGTGATAAGAAGGATTTTAAATGTAGCATTTGTGATTTCGCTACAAAGCGTAAACACAATTTGAGGAAACATGCCTTAACACACAAATAAGAAATGATCATCTTCTAAGGGTTTTAAATGTGTGGTTTGTGATTATTGTATGATATGTAAATAATAAAAATATTGGCTGAAAACTAATAATAATAATGAAACTGTAGAGTGTAGAAGATTGTCATGCAGCAGATTTTCTTTCTTTCGATTTCTGATTTGTTTCGTATAACCCCTTCATTTTCTGTTTAAATTGGACATTGGATGATACACTTCCTAAAGGTTCTAAAAGATTTTTTAATAGAGTTAAGTTAATTCAGGTCGAAAGAATACATTTCACTGTGTAAAGCATAAGGATACTAAAGATAGTAACAATAATTGTGATTATGCTGCAAATCGTAAAACCTATTTGATGCAACATCTATTAAAACAGTTTCTAAAGATTTCAAATGTGGCATTTGTAGTTATACTACACGTAATAAAGGGAATTTTAAAACACAAATATAAAAAAAAGTGTGATCTTTGCGAGTGCTTCAAACCGACTTGAAACAAATGGTAAACACATATGGTCTTCCCAAAAATTCCATCCGTCTCATCTTCGCTCTCTTTCCCTTTTCTGTAATCCCACCAGATTTCGCTAGGCAGCTTGTGTCACTAATATGATGTATAGGGTGCTTCGTGTCGACAATCATATTCACAGGACGTTGCCAAGGTTGGGGCATCTCAATACAAACGTCAAATTTGCTTTTATTTAATTTAATTTGCCTTTTATCCAATGTCAAGGTTTTTCTCCAGTCGTGCTCTTTTTTCCCTTGGCAGTGTGCTTTTGAGAGAGCGCAGCGCGGCATCTTTGGTATTTACTTGCTTTGCTTTTAATGTACACCATGCAAATTTCAAGGTTTTGAGCGTTTTATTTGAGTGCTCCTGTCCGAGATTTGTAAATGACACCAGCAAAAAATTTTTTTCTCATAATGGTGGCAGCATTTGCAAAAGCCACTTATGACTAATTTTTGTTGTGGTTTTTGCAGTGACATAAAATAATTGTTAGTTGTTGTGCTTGTGGTTGCGCCAAAACGGAAAAAAATAAAAGTTTGGGGATTACATTTCATGTGTAAGTATTGATACCAATATTATTTTTATATAGTACATGTAAATTTACAAATTTTTTATCGGAATGTAGTTTAAGGTTAGTTAAACAAAAGTCATAGGCGGAGTAGACACATGGGGGTTTAGATTGTTTTCGTGTAAAATTCTTTATAATTGTATCCTTCTACAACTGTAAGGTAGGTACGCCACTGGAGCAGGAAACTACTGTCCGCCATTTGCAAAAGCCATTGCGGTTGCACGTATATTGTTGACGTATTCTTTATTCCAATCTTTATTCATTGGTCGCTAAGTTCAGGTTGTTGAAAATAAGATGGCGTGATTGGGTCATTTCTTTATAAAGGAAATTATTTTGCGAGTGAAAACACAATAAGGGAAATCGCTGGAAACGTGTTTACTCCTTAATAATACAACTGGAATGTAAGCAACAGATCTTGGATTTTTTCACAAAATATATCTTGGTGAGATTCCAGCTTATAGAGGAATAGCTTTTCTCAAATTGCTTCCTTGTAGTTGATCAACTCTTGCGAAGCAAGATTGCTACTATCTATGGTATCTACTGCAATCTGAAACTATGATGTTTGTACAGTACCAAAACTGTTGATAAACTAAACGAGTGTTGTAAATAAGTACCATTAGTTGCTGCTATGGACGACGATGATGGCACATCACTTGTTAAAATCGAACTTGAACAAGAAAACGAAATAAATTCTTCTCTTGATGGAACCGTTTTTGTCAGCAACGTTGCTTTGGTTGCAATAAAGGATGAAATTTCCCTCGGTACACAGTATTCCGAATTGTTGCATAATGGAAACACGCAGCAACAAACTGATAATCACTCAACAGATGGTAATTTGCAACTTAAACAACACATTTTGAAGCATGAGGTTTCTAAAGGCTTTAAATGTAAGAGTTGTGATTATAAGACAGACAGGAAAGATCGCCTTAAACAACACTCTTTAATGCACAAAGATTCTATTAAGTTTAAATGTGGGAATTGTAATTTTGGAACCAATTATAAATACCGCTTCCAAAGACACCTTTTAACTCATACTTTGAAAGATTTTAAATGTGCTAATTGCGATTATGTGACAAACATCGAGAATTATTTAAAAAGACACAGTTTAAAACACAAACTTTCGAAAGATTTTAAATGCCCCACTTGTGATTACGGCACACACAGAAAATCTTACCTCGACCGACACCTTTTGAAGCATAAGGTTTCTCATGATTTTAAATGTGATCATTGCGATTATGGGACAAACATAAAATTTAACTTCAAACAACACCTCTTGAAACATGCCCAGAAACATGTTTCTAAAGATTTTAAATGTGACATTTGCGATTATGGAACAAACTTAAAATTCAATTTCACACAACACGTCTTGAAACATGCCCGAAAACATGTTTCCAAAGATTTGAAATGTGTCAATTGCGATTATGTGACAAATAATGAGACCTATTTGAAACAACACGTTTTAAAACACAAAATTTCCAAAGATTTTAAATGCGCTAATTGTAATTTTGAAACCCATTATAAATCCCACTTCGAAAGGCACCGTTTAACACATGCTTCAAAAAATTTTAAATGTGCTGATTGCGATTACGTGACAAATATTGAGAATTATTTAAAAAGACACATTTTAAAACACAAACTTTCCAAAGATTTTAAATGCCCCACTTGTGATTATGCAACACACAGAAAATCTTACTTCGACCAACACCTTTTGAATCATAAGGTTTCTAAAGATTTTAAATGTCATCATTGCCGTTATGGTACAAACATAAAATCTAATTTCAAACAACACCTCTTGAAACATGCTCTGAAACATGTTTCTAAAGATTTGAAATGTGTTAATTGCGATTATGTGACAAACAATGAGGCCTATTTGAGACAACACGTTTTAAAACACAAAATTTCCAAGGATTTTAATTGCGCTAAATGTAATTATGGAACCAATTATAAAGACAACTTCAAAAAACATGTTTTGACACATGCTTCAAAATATTTTAAATGCGCTAATTGCGTTTATGTGACGAACAATAAAAATTATTTGAAACGACACATTTTAAGACACAAAGTTTCCAAAAATTTTAAATGCGCTCATTGCGAATTTGGGACCAACTTAAAATATACCTTCAAACGGCACCTTTTGAAGCATAAGGGTTCTAAAGATTTTAAATGTGATAATTGTGATTATAGGACAAATAGAAAAGACCGTCTTAGACAACACGCTTTAAGACACAATTAAATGCGCCCAAATTATTTAAAATAAACTTTTGAAACATTTAACACATTAAACAACAAATTTGACTAAAAACAACACCTTTTGAAACAAGCCTCAATCCGATTTTTAAATATGATTATTGTGATTACGGTACTTGCACAAAAACTTGTTTCGAACGACACCTTTTTTAGCACAAGGTTTGTAAAGGCGATTGTGAAACAAAGACAAAATATTTCAATATGTAATGGCGTTTGCGCCTAACTATTCTATGATTATTGTATTCTATGGTTTTTGGAATTTTTGTGATGCGTTTAGACAGAGATGGTTTGAAAACTGGCGTTGGTGAGAGAGTAGGGTAAATTTTGTTTGATTTATCTTAATAAAATATTAAATGATCTGAGTGTTTAATTGTGGAAAATAGCTAACACAAATTTCAGAAGTGGGATTAATTGGGAATTGGGAATGCAGTGGCGCCAACGCGGATGCATCCCCCCCCATCTTCCATCTCACGGCGTTCTTGAATCTTTTGTTTACGGACAATGCCGTTCCAGTTACGAGTATCTAGTGCAATTACCTCCGTCAATAATTAAACAGGGTAACGCTAAACGGCGGCACTAGTCTATCGCGGCTGTTATTCGTGCGTTAATTTTGTGGGAAAGAAAGCAAGATGACTCCCCCGCGAGAGTGAAGTTGTCCCGTCTTTGTATTTTGTTACGACTTAAATCAAACATCGAAAACACAATCATATAAGCGCTACCCAGAGACGATTTCAAAATTCAAGCTACGATACCGGTGGCGTAAATGGAGACACCGTTTTTAACTTCTGAAACATGCGTATGCGATACGGGTCAGAGGCGCGACAGTCTTTTTGAATGTTTGACTACAATTTGCGATTGGAGCAGCAATGAATAAAGAAAAAATAAAAGTTTGGGAATTAGATTTCATGTGTAAGTATTGATACCAATATTATTTTTATATAGTACATGTAAATTTACAAATTTTTTTATCGGTAATACTTTGAGGTTAGTTAAACAAAAGTCATAGGCGGAGAGACACATGGGGTTTAGATTGTTTTCGTGTAAAATTCTTTATAATTGTACCCTACAACTGTAAGGTAGGTACGCCACTGGAACAGGAAACCACTGCCCGCCATTTGCAAAAGCCATCGCGGTCTCCCGTAAATTGTTGATGTTCTCCTTCGTATTCTTTATTCATTGCGGAGCAGAGTTCAGATATCAGTCACGTGACAAAAAACGATTTGGATTTAGAATAATCGAAGGCGCCTAGATATTTTTATAACCTAATTACCTAACATTTGTTTTGTTGTTTATTTTTTAACTTGTGTGGTGCCCGTCTGTAATATGTGTGTGAAGTTGTAATATCGCCTGAAAAGGGCGTTTGATTTTATTCGTACCGGTACAAACCGTACAACTTATAGGTTAGAATGAGGTAAAATTTCCCGTTTGCCGTCGACGAAATCGAGGATGTTCGGATTTATCAGATGACAGTTAACTTGGAGGAATTTATTTGTGACGTCATAGATTTATCACCGAACGCTACAAACGCATAATCTGAGCGAGTTACCGAACGCACCTAATAAACGTTATGAAGAATCGCTGGAAAATATTTTCAAGTTCTAAAAATGACCACCAGAGGGTTTAACTGCCATCTTAAAAAAAACTCGGTTATTTCAAAAACAAAGATGGTGTGGGCCGTTCAAATTGATTTTGCAATAACGACGAACGGTTCCCGAGATATGGCCGAGGAACAGTCTTATTGGGTCACCCGGTATATGTACAACCATTTATCTATCGCTACTGCAATTATCATATTATTAAACAAATACATACATCCTAATTAGCAAACATTTTAATAATATGAGGAAGATAAATCAGCCACAATCTCCCGAAGTATTCGGCGAACTTCCCCAATTTAAATACAGGGTGTACACTTTTGTTTCTTTTATTTTAGTCTCTTGGAATCGATTGAATGTTTTCCATTGCTGTCGATTACGTCACAACAAAAAGAGTACACCCTATATCGGAGTAACGCATCGAACAAGTACCTCCTGTGTGAGGTGGTAAGGTGATGAGGAAACCTATGGTGTTAAAATTCGCAAAAAAGCGAATTTTTCGAACTGTGGGCCAATTTTCGAAAAACGACAGTTAGGGGGTTAGGTAAGCCCTTGGGCTTCCACGGCGCCCTTATCCTCCGCGTGCAAAACTCACACACTCGCGCAATTTGTTAACTTCGGGGACGATTTTGTCGAGGTTTAGGGCTCTTTTCCAAAACGGGGATGAAAATTGGTCCCGGTGCCAAGGCGATAAAATACACAGCGGCTGTAAAATGCGAATTGCGGTATAAAAGAACTAGTTAAGATGCACTGATGGTAGCTTTTCACTTCGTTTTTAGTAAGGTGATTCATTATCGGTATATATGGTCACGTGATGTGCCCCATAAAATGGCGGAAGTGAATTTTCAAGTTACCCAAAGCGTCACTGTATATAATTTTAATTAAACGTAATAATATACAAGTTGCTCCATTTAAAACTGTTGGAGTTTTCTTACAGAAATCAAGATCGTAAACTTTCCATTTATTATATAAAAAGTGTTTTCTTACAGAAATCAAGATCGCAAACTTTCCATTTATTATATAAATTGTAGCGTAGAGTAAATTTCCCAGAACAGAATTACAATAGCACTCTTATTTTACAGATAACAAATTCAAAAACTATTATAATCATCATTTCCCCTATATATATTATCCCACGCCATACGGGGGTAAACTATCGGGATTGAGAATCAATGGCTTGGGACATATACTTCTATACCAACCTTTTGGTCGTTCGACTTTGCCAACTTTATGCGTTAAAACGTGTCTGTTAAAGTTGCATTTATCATTGGTACCGTACTGACAATAATCACATTTAAAATCTTTACAAGACTTGTGTATTAAAAGATGACGTTTTAAAGTCCACGTATTACTTGCCTTAAAATCACAATCATCGCATTTAACTTCTTTGAAAACTCTGTGTGTTAAACGGTGTTGTTTAAAACTGTGCTTATTGTTTGTCCGATACTTACATGTACGACAAACAAAATCTTTGCTAACAGTATGTTTCAAAATGTGTCGTTTCAGATACCTTTTGTCGTTTGTTTTATATTCACAGTTAGGGCATTTAAAATCTTTAGAAGCCTTATGTATCCAAAAGTGTCGTTTTAAGGACGATTTATAGTTTGTCTCATAATCGCAATTCGCACATTTAAAGTGATTAGAAGATTTGTGAGTTAAAAGGTGGCGTTTCAAATGACTTCTATTATTCGTCTCGTAATCACAATCGGTACATTTAAGATCTTTGGAAACTTTGTGTGTCCAAAGGTGTCGTTTAAGGTTGTCTCTACTGTTCGTTCCGTAACCGCAATCGGCACAGTTAAATTCTTTAGACACTTTGTGTGACAAAAGATGTACTTTAAAGCTGCATTCTATGTTTGTTTCGAAATCGCAATCGCCACATTTCAAGTCTTTAGAAAGCTTATGCTTCAAAAGGTGTTGGTTCAAATAATATTTTGTGTTTGTTCCATAATCACAAATGTCACATTTAAAGTTCTTAAAATCCTTGTGTGTTAGAACATGTAGTTTGATTTCAGATTTTATGTTCGTCCTATAATCGCAATTAGCACATTCAAAATCTTTAGAAACCTTGTGCTTCAAAAGGTGGCGTTTGAAGCAAGATTTTCTGTGTGTCCCAAAATCACAAGTGGAGCATTTAAAATCTTTGGAAAGTTGGTGTTTTAGAATGTGTTGTTTCAAATAGTTTTCATTATTTGTCACATAATCACAATTGGCACAATTAAAAATTTGAGGAAGCGCGTGCGTCAAGAGATGTTGTTTGAAGTTAAATTTAATGTTTGTCACATAATCGCAATTAGCACATTTAAATTCCTTTGAAACATGTGTCAAGAGGTGTTTTTTGAAGTTGTCCTTATAATTGGTTCCGTAACTGCAATTGGCGCATTTAAAATCTTTGGAAATTTTGTGTTTTAAAACGTGTTGTTTCAAATAGGCCTCGTTGTTTGTTACGTAATTGCAATTGTCACATTTTAAATCTTTGGAAATGTGTTTCTGTGCATGTATCAAGAGGTGTTGTTTGAAATTAAATTTTATGTTTGTCCCATAAGCACAATTATCACATTTAAAATCTTTAGAATCCTTATGCTTCAAAAGGTGTCGGTCGAGGTAAGATTTACTGTGTGTTCCGTAATTACACGTGGGGCATTTATAATCTTTGGAAAGCTTGTGTTTTAAAATGTGTCTTTTTAAATAATTCTCATTATTTGTCACATAATCGCAATTAGTGCATTTAAAATCTTTCGAAGCATGTGTCAGAAGGTGCCTTTTGAAGCGAGACTTATAATTGCTTTCAAAATTACAAGTTGCACATTTAAAGATAATAGAAACTTTGTGTCTTAAAGAGTGTTGCCTATGGGCTTTACTGTAAACAGAAGTATTACACTTAAAGCCCTTGGAAACCCCATGCATTAAAAGGTGCTGTTTAAGTTGCAAATGACCATCTGTTGAGTAATTGCAAAAGTCACATTTAAAATTGTTGGAAGTTGGAAAATTAATATTCAATTTATAATCAGTTAGTTGTTGCGTGTTTCCATTATACAACAATTCGGAATACTGTGTACCGAGGTTAATTTCATCCTTTATTGCAACCAAAGCATCGTTGGTGATGAAAACGGTGCCATCAAGAGAAGAATGTATTTCGTTTTCTTGTTCAAGTTCGATTTTGACAAGTGGTGTGCCATCATCCTCGTCCATAGCAGCAACGAATGGTATTTACAACTCTCGTTTGGTTTATCAACTGTTTTGGTACTGTACAAATTTATTACAATAGTAGCAATCTTGCTTGATAAACTAAAAGCAAACAATTTGAGAAAAACCAGCTATTCCTCTAAAGGGAGAATCTCACCAGGATATATTCTGTGAAAAAAATCCAAGATCTGTTGCTTACATCCCAGTTGTAATGCTTACACATTATAAACATTAACAATTTCCCTTATTAACCCGAGGGTTTTCTCCTCACTCAAACACTCGCAAAATACTTTCCGAACCAATTACGCCATTTTATTTTCAACAACATGAACTTATCTACATTGATTTTCCACTGGTTTATGCTGCCAACATTATGGAAAAAAATTATTGTGGGTATTCACGATTGAGATTAACACTAGAGGCGCTGGTGTAATTTACAAATGGCGTGAATAGGCTTTTGAGTAGAGTTTTCACTCAACGGTAGAGTATAAAGATAGATGACGCATACGCTATTTCTAACACGTTTGTTTTGATCCAACATAACCCACAGTTATCCCCCCTTCTCCCAGTACGGTCGCGAAGTTTTATGTCCTATGCTACAATTAAAGACTACAATTTAGTGCGAAGTGATGTCATGTCATTCTGATTACCCACTCTTTTCGTCTTGCGGGGTCTTTGAAAATCGTCTCATTTGAAAGCCTTTGTGATAATTTTCAAGGTCACCGATCACGTGTCACTCAACTTTCACCTTGACCTAATCCCAAAGTAATCGCCGCGTGACCTTCACCTACTTTCTAAGGTTACCACCTTGAAGTGGTCCAGGATCCGCCTTGTATAACTACTAAAGTTTGGCATCATCGTCGTGGCTCCGCTTTGTCCTTCGCGACGACCTAGGAAGAACCTACAAATGGTCAAATGTGGCCCGAAACGTCCCCCAACCAACGCCACACCATCCGACCCCCTACGACGAAGGGGGCGAGCGGGGCTAATTTCCGAACGAAAATCGGACCAAATTCGAGTTGTAGAATAATCGCCCGTAAAAAATATTTACGGCAACCGAACGGCATCGGGAAGGGTATGTTATTAGATAGTCACCGATGTCTTTCCGCAGACGTCCTTTTCGCGCCTTCACCCCTCCACTAACCACCCCTGGACCATTAAACGACATTTTTTCGTCGTTTTGACGTTTATACGGAAACGCTGAGGGCTAGAACGGTGCTGTTTTTTACGTTGGTCTTGTATTCATACCTACCCTCCGACTACGCAACCAACAACAACGATACGGTTTTTTACATTGGTCTCCTATATTGCGGCGCTCGAGGCGAGGCGGAGCAGCCGCCGAAGCCGAGCGATGTCTTCTTTAAGTAAATACCGCATTTTGACAGGTATTTGTGCGAAATATACATATTCTAGCAGTCTTAAAATGATAAGCATTTTTACCAACCTATACGATGAGATTGGCTAAAAAAGGAAGTACTTATTTATCATAATACATTGGTTCTTTTTTGAGCCGAATCAAGTTTTTTTCTGCTTTTTTCGCCTTTATAACATTCCAAACGTCATATAAAACGACCTAACTAAATTTTCACAACGATTAAGCAAAAAAAAAGAAAAAATTGACAAACGTTAAAACAATGTAAATGGGCGTTTGCTAACAGAACGGCGGTGATGGAGGATCTACCTTGTTTCATTAATTTGGAGTTAGCGCCAGAGTTTTTTAATAACATTTACTCTACGAGTTTACTCGTATCTAGTTCCTACGTTATTAGTCATTTAATTATAACCACATAAGCTATATAAAGTGTGAGAATGTTGTATTCCTCGTTAACTATGGACGTGGATAACTTCAATGACATAAATCTTGAATAACTTCCTTCGAGAAGATTCAAATTGACACTGCAATTCATTAAACCACTAAGACATGTAATGTTCCTAGGGGTCCTCAGGCGGTACTGGAAATATTGACTTACCCTGTACTTACAGTTGGCAACTCTGGGGAAACAAATTGCAGACAGCGCCATCTAACTTTAGCTGTCAAAATGTCGGACTTTCGCGCCACCTTCAGATCTCGGTAACATTCGGCTTGGACGAAATTGTACGAATGGACTCCTACGTTGTCATATTCTTATGGCGGTCTTTTATGTGTTTGAACGTGAGACACAATCGGGAAGGGAATTAAATAAAAGACAGAATTTTTGTGCGTCCGAAAGGGCATGAGAAAATGAAATTGATTACGCACGGGGCTTGGTTCAGCAGAGCAAATCCAAACCGAATAGCCAGGAAAAAAGAACCAGCAATAAAAAAAACTTGGAATAACACAAATACAAGAAATAAATCAATTACAGGTAACAATGTACAAACAGAAATACGAAAATTAAACATCTCAAATCGTACAATAAAAATCAAGTAATCGCGGCAATTGTGGCTAGAACAAATTAATCAAAAACGATAGATACACATGACATTATTACAAATTGTGAACAAAATAAATCATTGGGGTATAAAACACTACCTGAAAAAAAAACACATCAAAGGTTCAATTTAAACAACGTAGAGCAGGCATGACCTTGTCCCGATCTTGCTTATCATTCATTTATTACCTGAAAAGTGCACGTGCACCTGAGAATGCCCACACAGGTATTCAAGCGGAAGCAGACCACACCACATACAAAATCCACATTTTAAACAGAAGAGAAATTAATCAGAGGGCCCCCCTTTCTCGCAATGCGAGACGCTAAGAACTGCAACCTGCGCGAGATGAAAAAAAGAAACATATACAGCGACAGAGCAACCTGCACGTGGTTCTTCTCTTCCACGAAAATAAATTATTAATCCAAACATTCAGGGCAGTAACATTCTGGCAATCCACTCCCGCGTAAACACATTCAAATAATCATGGGAAACATTGCGGCATAATCAGGTGCGCAAGGGAGCCAAGCTAAAACATGACTTATTTAACGGTAAACTCAAACAATAGCCGCCCACGCCATGCCTGCAATCAGCAGAGGTAAAATCTAAAGCAAAGTTCAAAACGAAACCAAATAAGGCATGAAATTTAAACATCGAATTTAAAATAACTTAAATAAAACGAGTACTACCTTGATATCGCTTGGAAAAATATATCAAACACTAAACTATGAAAAGCACACAAAACCGATACGCCACCATCAAAATCTGGACCACCAGTGCTCCCGCCGACGCCACTCTCCAGCTTCCTGTACTAAATTGACGTCTGCGCAGAACGGGATTTTAAAATTCCTTTAGTAGTAAGATGCGTTGCCTATCGGTAGGGGTTCAACATCACAACAGTGTGTACAAATTGCATTCGCTGCCGTACAACATCGGAAAGTGAGGTTAAATTACTCGGTTGGTTTTCCAAATGATTTGAATTTTGAAAAGTTCGGTGACATTTGGCAACTCTGTGCGCCCAGAACGGAACTGGGAAAGTGTTCAAGAATACGTCATTTTGGTTTCCGGGAATGAAAGTGAGTTATCTCGGGAACACTCCCGAATGCAGATTTTCAAGAATACACGTTCACTGGACTGGCACAAAAAAGTAGTCACTCGATGCCAGTGGTGCCAGCTGCTGGATTCGTGTAAACGCGCCTTTAGAATGGAATTTTTCTGTCATTTATTTCTTGCTATGAGATTTTTACCCTTATTAATCCCAAACAAGTTATATACTGTGAATAAAAACAACACACATTTGGGTGAGATTCTAGCTTTTCGAAGAATAGATAGCTATTATCCATTTACCTGCTTTTAGTTGATCGTTTCTTTTGAAGCAAAATATTGGAGCAGCTATCGTATAATAAAATTTTGCACTCTAATACAACACATTTTCCTGGCCTCTAGTGCAGTACAGTAAATATGAAATGCTCTTTAACGAATAATTACCAATTGTTTATCGTTTAGTACGAAAACTGTTGATAAAAGGGAGGTTTGTTGGTAACATTACTTGCTATGGACGAGGATGATGGCACACTACTTGTTAAGATCGAACCCGAAGAAGAAAACGAAATACATTCTTCTCTTGATGGAACCGTTTTGGTTAGCAACGATACTTCGGTTACAATAAGTGAGGGAATTTCCATCAGCGCGCAGTATTCCGAATTGCCTTCCAGTGAAAACGAACAGCAACAATCTGATTCTCCAACTTTGGACCATTTTAAATGTGACTTTTGCCGTTTTGCAACGGATAGTGAGTTGCAGCTCAAACAACACCATCTAAGCCACAAGGTTCATAAAGGCTTCAAATGTTTTAATTGTGATTTCAAGACAATGAGTAAACATAACTTTGGACGGCACTGTTTAAGACACAAAGTTAATTTTAAATGTGGGAAGTGTAATTATGGAACCAATAAAAGATTCCACTTCCAAACGCATCTTTTGACACACGTTTCAAAAGACGGCGGAGATAACTGTCGCCAGAATTTGAGACATAATAAGGTGTCTACTAAATTTATATGTGCCAATTATGGAACCAATAGTAAATACCACCACGAAAGACACCTTTTGACACACAAAGGTTCCAATGTGTTTAACTGTTCCAAATGTAATTATGAAAGCAATTTTAAGGGCAATTTGAAAAAACACCTTTTGACACATGCTGCAAAAGATTTTAAATGTGTTAATTGCGATTATGTGACAAATAATGAAAACTATTTGAAACACCACGCTCGAAAACACAAACCTTCCAAAGATCTTAAATGTGCTGTTTGTGATTTTGAGACACACGCAAAACGTTATCTCACACGACATATGAAAGTGAAACATTTTATATGTGCTAATTGTGATTATGTAACGAATAGTAAAACTCATTTGAATGCACATGTTTTGACACACCATGTCTAAAGATTTTAATCGATTTCAAATCACATTTTAACCTTAAGAATTTTAAATGTGTGCTCATTTTGATTTCAAGACAAACATAAAAATAAATATATATAATATAAATATATATATTCAATTGAAAAACGACACGTATCCGACGTCCCTTCGTAATGCCTACCTAAAATATTAATAACTGGCATAAAGGCATGAATCAAATGGACAGCTTCAAAGATCAGTGGTGCAATGGCGAAGTCCTTTGCAGCGTAAAGTGGGGCAGGATGCTGGATTTGTAAATACTTTACGTGTTCTGTAGGCATATGAAAATTTAGGTAAGTTGTATTATTTGTAATAGTGCAGACATAATGTTTTAAAAAAATAATAATAATAAAATATACGTTTTGACACGCAAAGCTAGTAATGTGTTTAAAATGTGCCAATTGTGGTTGTTGAACAAAAAGAAAAAACAAGCTTAGACCACACTCTCAGCTTAATTTTAAGTGTGCCATATGTGATTATGGAACCAATGAAAAATCTCATTTCCAAAGACACCTTTTGACACGTTCCAAAAGACCAAATATTTGAATAATTGAGATTATGCCGTTGCAGTCGCATACATTTTTGTATTATTTATAGTTTCCGATTTGTATTTTTAAGATGTCTACTATTAAGTTTTTGGTAATAAGTTTAATTTGTGAATATAAGTACATATACAGTGAATTTTTTTTAAATGCGAACATAGGAGTTTGCATGCAATGTAATTTCCCTATGTTCGATTTTTAAAAAAACACATCAATCTATTGAGTAGTTCAAATGTGTAGTAGATACAATTGACAGCTGTCACATTTTTAAAAATACCGCCGTCCAATTTAATTACGAAATCGGTTAGGTTATTGCTTAGAATGTCAAGGAGGACACTTCGAACATTTATTGTAATTGATTTCGGTATTTATTTTCTTATTTTCTTCATTTATGTATTGAATAGATCAAATTAGTAGAATACCAGGTGCACATGACCTACAAATAATTGAAGGTTGGTTCACAATGAATTGTGATGTCAGTGCGTGCCATGTGAAGTCAAGTTATCGTAAGTTTAAGAAAAATGTATCCTAAAGTTGCTATGGCCTCACATGGCTTCTTTAAAAAAATCTTACCGAGTGCTCTCATCATAAAGACTATTAGAGTTGCTGTTCATAGTCACACAAGTTGAGCGTTTTGGGAATGTGAACCACGCACACCTCATAGATTGATGTGTTTTTTTAAAAATCGAACATAGGGAAATTACATTGCATGCAAACTCCTATGTTCGCATTTTTAAAAAACTCACTGTATGTACTCTTCTCTCAATGTAAAATTTTTTTCATTTTATGCAGCCTACAACCATACGGCTTTGTCCAGACACGGCATATAATCGCGCAATTCTCATGAGGATCTTATTTACATGAAAATGTTCAAAATTGTTCAGACACAACGGCGTAGGATAAGAGGGATTGTCGTGAGATGTTAGATTCCAAACGACCAGTACCGTTGGCGTATATAGAGACGCCGTTCGAAAGTATTTGCACATGTAGCATGGGTTTACTGTTCATTTAACAATGTAATAATTTTCGATGTCGGCGTTTTAAAACGATGTTGGTCTGTATAAGAAGGAAATGGTGTGTTGAATTAGCTGCCAAGTTAGGTTTTTAGCGATTCATTTTATGTTTGAGGGGACTACTTTAGTACTTTCTGCATCCATTGAGTTAAGTTCAATTTGTGCCATTCATTGCCCATTTGCAAAAACGCAATGCACTTAGTTTTAATTGAAATTATGTAACAATTTAGTTTATTCATATTCAAATTTCAAAATTACCGCTTGCTAGGTTAGGTAGGATATAGGTGAGATGGCGTCACTTGTACGCGTGTTTCTTTCCTCGCGCAGAATCGCGTTATTTTTTCACTTCATTTCCGTTTTAAAGCCAACGAGGTGGTACTTGTTGTAGAGCGTGGCATTGTGAATTCTTCTTAAACCAGTGGGTAATATTTGCCATCATTCACGTGAAATCTCTGGCAATTTTACCTTTTTATTGGCGTGGTCGAGTAGTGTAACTCAGAAGCCGTTTTCTCCATTGCGAGGCTATATCTGGTAGAAGTTCATCGCCCTACCTACATATTCACAATTTGAGGTTGGATAATTTCCATATTTCATTGATTTAAGTATTTTTCATTACCCTCCTGGCGATTTCAGGTCAATCCATGTAGTAGATGAATTCTTGTACCGGTCAATCCTTGTACCGACGAATCCTTGTATGGTATAGTTTATAGTATATCCTTGCACATTCTTGTGTGCGGAGGACATTGACCTGGCATAATTTTGGGATAGTAAATGAATTTGCATCTTGCGAATATTCCGGAGTACGAACACCTGTTGATTGCCGGCAGCTATCCGGCGTACCACCGAGTAGATAAGCGCTAACACCTAAACGATACCGGGAGCGACCAGCTGATTGTGGAATTTTCGGAAGATACGATCTTTTACACAACCTTTTTTTTTTATTTGCTTCAATACCGTTAATCTAGTGTAACCTTCCGACGATTTATGATTGGAGCTTTGTATTTTGTTCGCATCTAGTGTTTGAGGTCGTGGCTCTCTTCAAGAGCAACGCACCTGTATTTAACGTATGGGTAAACGAGCCGGCTACGAGTAAGCTATTTTTTTTGGCCCTTCCGGCTCATATAATCGTTCCGAGCGTTGTAGCTTGGGGTTTGTTTTTGTGTTACAGAACTGGAACTTCGAAGGAGAGCTCTTTTTCGGAGAAGACAGCGTATGTGTTATTCAAGGTAAGATTTTTAATTTACTTGTACCCAGTGTTGCCTATATGAGTTGTTATTCGGGTTAACTTAATTCAATCTTTGAATCCATTGAAATCTTAACTACACTTTTGCTCGATCATTGTTGTAGGGGTCTGGTAACGTAATTATTAGGGAAGTGTTCATGAATTTATTTGGGGATTATTTTTGTCCGTTAAAGTATTTGTTATTGTCGTATTGAAGATACATTTTATTTGCCGATCCTGCACCGTCTTTGCCAGGATTAATAAATCAGAATTGCTCGTAGTGAATTTATTATTTGGCTCTCTTGTGTTTTCCCAATTTCTATACAGGAGAGGTCAGAATTTGTGCAAAATTGGGTGGCGCTCAACTAATCATTTCTAGTGACTACCAAAGATCAAAAACTTATGTTATATGCCCAAACGAACAAACCGCTGTGGAAGATTCTCATCTCGAGCCCTTCTTTTAATTAAGAATCTGAGCTAGCTGGCCGTTTATGCGGCGGGGTTTGAGTTTTACAGCGCCGAACTAACCTCACGTTATAATTACTATTATGTTGCCTTCAGTTGTTTGTCTCTGACGTAAGTGATTTTGAAATATATGGTGTTCCCTTCATTGTAAATGTTATTCCTTTTCAATTTGTTTGAGATTCGCCAGTTATTAATTTTAATATGATTGTTTGAACTTATTTAGATTGATTAGCGGCTTCAATTCTTTGTGTACGAATTTGCCTTTTCTGAGTGTCATTAACCTTTTCGCCCCTGCAGAGGTAGATGCCGAAGTGAAAATATACTTAGCGACATTCATCTCGAAATAAAACTTTAGTTTAAGGTTACCGTATCCAGGACCTTAGATAGATGCTGGATTGGGGGAGGTCCGGCTAATTACCGATACATTTTATGTATTTTTGTACTTAACCCCCAGGTACGCTAACTTCACACCACACTACAAGAACACGGAAATAAAGTCAACTCGGCAACGTTTAAAAATGGCCACCCGAATGACTATTCCCTCCAAAACTAAAGATGCTACTTATATTTGAAAAGTGGCACGTGATCAAACATCTAAGACAGGGCCTCCTTACGTTAGTTGTAAAAAACGCTGTAACCTGAAGCCCTGTAGGGAAGGGACGAAAAACACTGAAATTGTAAAAAGTTTGTTTAATAATGATCGCAATTATTATGATTGTAAAAGCTTGGAAATGTAAGTCAAAATAAATTACATTACAAAAATAAACTTTGAAAATGGTAGTTCAGCGAATCAAAATAGAAGTAGGCTGGCAAAAAAAAGAACTTACCAATAAAAAACCAGCCGTCAAATTAATATTAAATAGTGTAGTAAAATTAATTGTTTGTAATGATGTGAATGAGTAACATACAATTATAACATCACAAAAAGTAGCAGGTAGACTTCAAGAGGTAACATATAGGTTAAAAACAAGTTTTGGGAATTATAAGCCAAGTGAGCAGGTACCGAATCTAAGAAAGGGTGAAATACACAGGATGTAACTCATATTTGGTGCAATAAAGTCCTTTTGTTAAAAGCGAGACGGAAAATTACATGCCCTTGTAGGCAAATTTAACTAAAACAAGATATGTGGAAATTATTGAATCGTCACTCATTTATCGCACATAGATTCTAAACTGAAGAGCTTTGATTAGCGTAGTCCCGCTCCTGCAAGATAGGTAACCCGCCCCTGGTTTCGGGGTTTCGAGCCTACAGTTGAATGTCGAAGACAATCACGGAATTAGGTGTCGTAGCTCAATTTTGAATACAGTTTTCACCACCCTCGTGACTGCATCATTCACCACCCTCGTGACTGCATCATTCACGGAGAAAATTGTTAGTAACAAACAACAAATCGGTACATACATCAAACGAATTGGTAATTTCCACATATTAAAATAAAATGAAAACTTATACCTATGGATGTTACTTCAGGGACAAGACCAAGTAATCAACATCAATAAACATAAATTAAGCATACATTATACCAAAAACGTAAACAATTACAAACAATAACATAACGGTATCACATATGTGATTCTGCATTGTAAATTTCAAAAACTAAGATTCAAACACACACACACACACAAATAAAATGGGGCATACAAAACACAAATACGATATAAAGAAATGCAGAAATTACTACCTGCATTAAATAACACAAAATAACAACAATCGTTTATGCGTTCACGACCGTCATTCAAGAGAAGATCCCAAACGTAACGGCCCCGTTCGTGCTTTTAAGATGGCAGCTTTTCCCCTCCTAAAAATTGCGTGATTGCCAACTCTCAAAAATGTGTGCATCGTCGTAAGTTGTATATACAGGATGGAACCTTTCAGTACTTTTTGTGTTTAGCATTTTGATTCATTTAACACTTGATCAATTATTCAATAAACTTTCTCTTGCTTTTCACATTTAATAAGTGGATTATTTGCGTTCCACCTTTCCGATAATAAACTTTGGTATGACTGATGCAACGCGTCGATTCCCGAAGATGTGCTTTGTTCACATCGACTGACCTTGATGGTAGCATGAATGTGACTGTATTCTCGAACCTACCAAAATCGAGCGATAAGTTGATCGAACACAACGACTGGTCTAGCTAAACCACTCGTTGCGTGAAAGTCATGCGCAGTTGCAGTTACAGGACGTATCTTTCAGCTATGTTGCTTGGGTTGTCCAGTGCCCTAACCTATACATTCACATATTTTCTGTGAAATAAAACCTGGAATTGTTCGAGGATTTTCTGGTTATTAATAACGGCCTTCCAAACTCTTTTAACAATTGTTTCTGGGCGTCAGTCGTTGCCCTATTTTTTTATTTTAGTATCCATAATGCAAAAACAAAACAAAATAGGTACAAAACTGACAAATGACAGTTCAATTCTTGTCTGTGATTGGTTAGCTCATAAAGTCTGTCCACGATCCATCTGGTTTTTCACTACGTACAGATCCGGCCATTGTTAAGTGCGAGGTGTGTATTACTACGCTGGTTTTCCGAGTTCGTGTTTTTCCCGCTTTTGCTACTGGTACTATACTGCATTCATTATAAGGAGGTAGTAGATGGCGCTGTGTTTGAAGATAAGCACACACAGGAAAAATATAAAACGGGACAAAAGTATTGTAAAGTACAAATATCCATCACTGCAAACAGAAATAAATCTTTGACATTAACAGCTAATGACACTTCAACAGTTTAGTTGGCAACAGAAACTACCAGTTTGCAAAATTCGCCACTCGTTTTATGTTTCAGCGTAATACTGACTCGTGTTTTAACCAATCACACTGAAGGTCAAAACTTCCCTATACTTTCTACCGCTACCTTCTTAAAATGATAGAATCGGGTAACGTCCGCCATTTTTGGGCAAAAATCGTGCGTTCTCGATCTAATACACAGGCCCAATGAATTGCGATACTTTTAAGTAACTTTAGTGACACATTACCTAAAGTAGTATTTACAAGCACAACCTTAAAATTAATACGCACAATTAACAATTCAAAATTAGCGTAAACGTTTGCTTAGCTTAAGCGTAACTTAAAATCCATGACAACCATTGTCTCAATAATAGTTGCCATGGATATTAAGCTACGCTTAAGCTAAGCTCCACTAAATTTGTTGGTACAAACGGCCATAAGCTATGTATTTTAAAGGGCAACATTCACAATATTGAAAATTAATCGTTAGAATTAATACTTAACGCAGAAGTTTGCAAACTGCAAACTTTGCCGCTTAATTTTACTGAAATTAACAGAGGTACGCATGCGTGCTTTTATATGACAGTCAACATAACCATGCCTTTCTTGTTTCGATTCTGTTACGTCTACAATGAATGGGGAGAACACAAAAGTTCCTTGCCGCATTAGGATTAGGCCCGATTTTTGTACTTGCGGTTACGCTACATTCTACAAGATATGGTGAAAGTTGCCGTATTAACTTCTGTTACATAGATGGCGCCACTGCTTATATTCTTATTTTACAAATTAATTTCATACATTGCGAATGATTCCTTTACGTAAAGTTGACGTAATAATTTCACTAATGAATTTTAAACATTAATTGGACGTTGTGAATCAGCTTAACACGGTGTCCGGATTTTACTCAAAGTACTAATTGTCGGTGGAATAACCACAGCCATGTCAGCTATGGATAATGAAAGTTGACATTTGATTTTTATTTATTTCTCGCTCTTGTGTATCTCAAACTAGTGATAAACTGTGAATAAAAACAAGACAATAGATTTGGGTGAGATTCTAGCTTCTGGAAGAATAGGTAGCTTTTCTCAAATTGCTTGCTTTTAGTTTATCGTCTCTTTCGAAGTATGAAATAACGAAAAATTGTCAAATGGAGTTTTCTTGGTAACATTTTGTTAGTTGTTATGGAGGAGGATGATGGCACACCAATTGTTAAAATCGAACCTGAACAAGAAAACGAAATAACTTCGTCTCTTGATGGAACTGTTTTCGTCAGCAACAATACCCTGGTTACAATAAAGGACGAAATTACCTTGAGTACACAGTATTGCCAGTTGTCTTACAATGAAAACGAACAGCAACAAACTGATTGCAGTTTGAGTAGTAATTATCCATCTTCGAACGATTTTAAATGTAACTTTTGCACTTATACAGCGGATAGTGAATTGCAGCTCAAACAACACCGTGAGGTTCACAAAGGCTTTAAATGTTATAATTGCGATTTCACAACAAAGAATAAACACAACCTTAAACAACATTGCCAGCAACGCTGTATAGGTTATTTGACACGTGCGAAGTGTAATTATGGAACTAACCAAAAGTCCCACTCCCAAACACACCTTGTGACACAAGTATCAAAAGGTTTCAAATTAATTAATTACAATGACCGGACAAAGAGTAAAGATAACTTTAGGCAAAAGGTTGCTATTAATTTTATGTGTGCCAAGTGTGATTATGGAACCAACAAGAAAAACCACTTCGTAACACACCAGGTGACACATGTTAAAAAAGACTTGAAATGTATTAATTATAATTACAGGCAAAGTTTTAGGCAGTCTTTAAGCAACAGGGTCTCTATTAATTATAAATGTGCCAATTGTAATTACGGAACCCATAATAAACACCATCTCGAAAAACACGTTTTGACACACATGTTTCAAACGACTAACTTTACCTAATAATTAAGATTATTCCGGTAGTACTAACATAACATAACAAATGTTTTGTTTATTGTTTGCGATTTGTTAGTTTTAAGGTACCTGCCTACTGTTAAGGTCTTGTAATAAGTTTAATTTGTAACTGTAAGTATATGTACTCTTGACTCAATGTCAAATTTTCTTTTTTTGTGCAGTCCACAACCCTAAAAGTGTTTGGTTTTCATATGTTACGGGCACTTTAAGTCTTATTAGCAGTGCTGTATTGGAGGGTATATGTCGTATATGTTTAAAGTAGTTTTTGTTTAGTGTATATACTGAGAGGTTCCACCCTGTATATACAACGACGATACATACATGTTTGAGAGTTGGCAACCATGCAATTTCTAGGTGGGGAAAAAGCTGCCCGCGCCATCTAAAAAGCACGAACGAGGGTTACGTTAGGCATCTTGTCTTGATTGGCGGTCGTGAACGCGTCGCTCCATAAATGTTTGTTGTTACTTTGTGTTTTTTAATGCAGGTGGTAATCTTTGCTTTTCTTTATGTCATATTTGTGTTTTGTATGCCACATTTTATATTTTATGGGTGTTTGAATCTTTGTTTTTGAAATTACTAGGTTTAACCGCAATGCAGAATCACATATGTGATACCGTTATGCTATTGTTTGTAATTGTTTACGTTTTTGGTGTAATGTATGCTTAATTTATGTTTATGTGTTGATTTCTTGGTCTTGTCCCTAAAGTAACATTCATATAAGTTTTTATCATTTTATTTTAATATGTGGAAATTACCGATTCGTTTGATGTATGTACAGACTTGTTGTTTGTTACTAACAATTTTCTCCGTGAATGAAGCAGTGACGGATGTGGTAAAAACTGTAGTCAATATTGAGCTGCGACACCTAATTCCGTGATTGTTTTCGACATTCAGTTTACCTGCTACTTTTGTGATGTTATAATTTTCTGTTACACATTCACATCATTGCAAACAATTTGATTTTTATTTGATGGCTGGTTTTTTTATTGGTGAGTTTTTCTTCTCCCAGCCTATTTCTATTTTGATTCGGTGAACTACCATTTTCAAAGTTTATTTTTGCAATGTAATTTATTTCGACTTAAATTTCCCAGCTTTCACAATCTTAATAATTGCGATCATTATTAAACAAACTTTTCACAATTTGGGTGTTTTATTTTACGTTCCTTCCCTACTATGCTTCAGGACAAAGCGTTGTCTACAACTAACGTAAGGGGTCCTGCCTTAGATGTTTGATCACGTGCCACTTTTCAAATTTTAAGCGGAATCTTGTTTAGTTTTGGAGGGAATAGTAATTCGGGTGGCCATTTTTAAACGTTGCCGGGTTGACTTTACTTCCGTGTTGTTGTAATGTGAAGTTAGCGTAGAACATGGGGTACACTACAGTAGAAATGACTTCAAAACAATTGCTGAAAATCTTGTACGGATAATGGCGTTTTATTCTTTGTATCGATTACTTTAGAGTGCTTTTTACTGTTATGGTAACGCCTGGGTAGTTTTGAAAATCTTAACGAGACCCAAGGTTATTTTATTTCTAATAAAACAACCTTGAACGAGACCGCAAAAGTTCCCTAGCAGATACCGGATACCAGTACACTAGATTTAAAAAAATTATTCCTTCTACGTTCGCAGATAGTGGACGGGAATTCCTTTGGGAAATTTAAATTACATAATTACGTTTATAACAATTATTCTTAATACGTGTATGGTTTCTAACATTTTTGTAATATGTTGTGTTATGATACATAATATATACAGTGGCACCACGCTCAGAAAGTCCCTGGCGGGGGTCCCTGACAGGGGGCGCTAGAAATGTAGACCGTGCATTCTGGCACAAAATTTAAAAACACTAACCCATCCAAGCTATATGCGTCTTGAAAAAGACGAGTTGGTATAAAACTGGAGACGGAAAACGTAAAATAAAGCAAATATAAAAAGTGTGAACTAAAAAACGTGAAGCGTCAACTGTCAAAATGGAATAATTAATAGGTAATTATAGCGCGGAATGTATCGCGTCGTTTTGCAGACTTGGCCAGCCTGAATTATTTCAAAATTAGTTCGCATATTTTCCGGGGCTTTTGTGAGCATGGTGGCTCTGTAAGCTCCTAGTCTTTACAGTGACTCTACTAGTCTTTTATTTCAATAATAATTACAATCATACAATACGATTTGGCAACGCTGCATTGAGTTGAACCTACCTTCTCATGATTTTTCGGTGAGAGTAGCTAAATTCACGTGGCATTTAAAGAACACGTATTGTGATAGAATTTTAATATTTTCGGTAAGTATCTTTTTTCTACATTTAAACATACGATAACCGTATATTTCACAAATACAAACAGGTACAACACTGAGCGTTAGATTTTGTTTGATTAATGAATTAACATTAGAAAACTACTAGTGTTTAATACCAAAATAGATTTTGAACACATTTATTTATCACAGTATGGTTGTTAGGTATGGAGGGAGATAATGACACACTACTCATTAAAATCGAACCAAAACAAGAAAAAGAAATCGATGCCGATCTTCAGGGACACATTTCAATAAGCAACGATGCCTTGGTGACAATCAAGGACGAAGTTACTATTGGTACCTTATGTTCTAAATCTCTTTGTAAGGAAGAAGTACAACAAGGAAATTTTTTAACTTCGTGTAAAACACTGTCTAAAGACTTTAAATGTGCTGATTGTAATTATGAATCGAATTATAAACACAACTTTAAACAGCATCTTTTAACACATAGAGTTTGTAAGGATTTTAAATGTGCTACTTGTTATTATGAGACAAATACTAAATACCTCCTGAAACGACATGTTTTAATACATAAAGTTTCTAAGGATTTTAATTGTGCTGATTGTGATTATGGGACAAATGTTAAAGGCAACTTTAATCGACATCGTCTAATACATAGAGCTTCTAAGGATTTTAAATGTGCTAATTGTGATTATGGGACAAATAATAAAAGCAACTTTAAACAACATATTTTAACACATAAAGTTTCTAAGGATTTTAAATGTGTTAATTGTAATTATGGAACAAGTAATAAAAGCCACTTTAAACAACATCTTTTAACACATAAAGCTTCTAACGATTATAAATGTGCTACTTGTTATTATAAGACAAATACTAAATACCTCCTGAAACGACATGTTTTAATACATAAAGTTTCTAAGGATTTTAAATGTGCTGATTGTGATTATAAGACAAATGATAAACGGCACTTCAAGCAACATCTTTTAACACATAAAGTTTCGAAGGATTTTAAATGTGCTTCATGTAATTATGGAACAAGTAATATACACCTCTTCAAACGACATCTTTTAACGCATCAAGTTTCTAAAGATTTTAAATGTGCCGAATGTGCTTATGAGACAAATTATAAAAGTAACTTTAAACAACATCTTTTAACACATAAAGTTTCTAAGGATTTTAAATGTGGTAATTGTAATTATGAGTCAAATTATAAACACAACCTTAAACAACATCTTTTGACACATAAAGTTTGTAAGGATTTTAAATGTGCTACTTGTGATTATGCGACAAATGATAAAAGTGCCTTCAAACAACATCTTTTACAACATAAGGCTTCTAAGGATTTGAAGTGTGCTGATTGTGATTATGGGACAAATTCGAAACGCAATTTAAAACGGCACCGTTTAAAACATAAAGTTTTGAAAGATTTTAAATGTGCTCGCTGTGACTTTGAGACAAATTTTAAATTCCATCTTAAAAAACATCTTTTAAAACATAAAGTTGATGGTTGATGATTATGGTATAAATAATAAACACCTCTTCAAGTGACTTTTTTAATACAAAAAGTTTCGTAAGATTTATATGTGCTGATATGGACAAACAACCAAATATACCTTTATCCAGCCTCTTGTTGTTATTCAATTATATATGTATGTAATACTTATCTCATTGAGTATCTCTGATGTACTGTTACAATTGGCTAAAGTTACTTAATTTGCGTTAATTTTCAAATTTCAAGTGTAGTTGTGGTGTAACCCAGAATAAACAAAGTGGTGTGTAAAAAAAGAGATATCGAAACAATTTACACGAGTAATGTTCTCCAAACGGTTCGTTAATACTTGTGATTACAATTCAAGAAGTGCAGGTCAACAAACTTCGTGTAGAATTTACCTAGCCGGTAATATAGAAACTTATCTATGGCGTGCTTGACTTGATAAGATGGCGGTGGACCTCCCCAAATAAATCTTCCTTGCTTAATATTAAGAAAATCCAAAATTCGGCGGGTTCCGCTCAAGAATATCGATATAGAAATCACAATCCAGTAGGTAATAATGAAGAAAAGAGAGTAAACCAGAAGTAAGAAGCCTAAAAATGATTATTCAAAGTCAAAGGTAATTGTGAAATTGTTAATATACCGATAACGGCCTTAGAATCTCGTCTTTGTATAAAGAAGTGCGTGCGCCGAAATAAATTAAAGAAAATACTGCACGGCCTCCGTCGGCGAAACAGAACATCGTAAAAGGAACCTATATTGTATTTTAATAAATAGATATATCTGAAGATTCCAGTCTATTTGAACGCAATTAATTTAAAATGCGGCTATCATGCATTTTAAACAGTCTGTAAATAAAGGAATTCGTTAGGGCAACTGCGCAGAAGCAGTATAACGATAACAACGGAACTGCAAATAAACCCTCTAATGCAATAATTCCGTCTTTAGGGAAGGAATCATCTTTTTCTTAATGGTGCGTACGATTATCCGTTTCAGCAGTGAGCAAAGCGGACGATGCAAAAGGTCACGTGATCACTGGAACAAATTAATAACTGTACAATAAACGAACGGTATGGAGCGAATGATGATTAAACATAACCTCTAAATTTTGTACATTTTGGCTGGTCAAGTACTAAATCGTGGGAATGTGTATAAATATTCATTGCAGATGTCCAAATAAAACAAATCGCAAACCATAACAGTCAATCGAAGAAGATACAAAGGCTATAATTTCTAGGTTAAAATAAATATGACCACGTGATTGCGTTAATTGCGCCCCGTCTGCCTATATCATGAAATGGAGTGTTTTTCTCCGTTTTGTAATAAAAAACGATACGAAGTTAACACTTTTCTAGTGCATCAATAAACGAACTTAAGTTGCATTGTCCATCAACGATCATAAACAACGTAACTGGAAAGGAAACCGGAATAGGCGTAACGTTGAAGCCGTGTGACAGAATGGGGTGGCGGTATAACTATCTCAGTCACAATCGCGACGTCTATCTAGCCGACACTGAAAACGTTGACTTACCCTATTCTTACCGTTGGCAACTCTGGGAAAAAACTGTTGACAGCCAGTGTGGGGGCAGTGGGGTATAATCAGATCTCAGTCACACTCATCGCGACTAGCTCCTCCTACTCGCATTGCTAATATGCTAAGAACTGCAAACCGCACCAGACGAGTAGGCAACGGATGCAGCGGAAGATCGAACTGTATTAGGTAACTACTCCACGGAGACAGAATGAATCACTCGCACACATAAACATCAAATAAGAGAGCCCCTCTTCGTATAGCTAACGCACAGGAACGGCAGCGCGCCACGAATAAGAAAGTAACAGATACAGCGAATAATCAAATTGTATTAGGTACTTACCTCACGGAATAGTTACGTATCAATCGAACAGAGCAACATCGCACTGATAATCAACTTCTTCTGAATACAGGAATAAATACTTAATAAAACAAATTAATGGTATAATCACCTGTACAGTACAACAAACAAACAAGATTCAGACAACGGTACTCAAACAAAGGCATGGAGTACACCATGATTCAGATATCGTAGTTTATGCAATTATTTTATGTAATTAATATCACATTGTGGCAAGAAATTCAATGATTAAATATCTAGTACAAGAAAGAATAAAATGGTTACTACCTGTAAATACATCTTCAAAACACCACCACCAAAAATAATCAAGAATAATAAAAAACCGGGAAAGCGTGATACCTTCCGTCGACCTCATTTCCATCTTCTTTCTTCCACGCTCTTTTTTTTCCTAGCTTCGTAACGAAAATCCCCTAGTATTCGGCATCTGCGCAAAACTTTCGATTGGTTATACACAGAGCATATCATATTTTTGTTTCAGATGTAAAGGTGTGTTGCCTAACCATAAGGGTAGAATATCACAGCACGCTTGATAGAAGCAGAAAATACGACTCTCTGAATTTAAGTGAAGTAGAAAAGTTATATCAATGAATTTAATGTTACTTTTTAAAGATTAATACAAGGACGTAACGTCTTTGGTTTTATGTAAAATTTGCATATAAACGAAGTGGGTCCACAGTTATAACGGAAATATGCGTGCTAAATTTATTTAATCTCATGAACGCTTCCCGTCTATAGTTGAGGCACAGTCTAGAAGTATCTAGACTGCGGCTTAGGAAACTTCCACTGGAGGACAGATTTTAAAATATATATATAGGTTATGTTATTAATATTGATGATTTGTGTTTTGAAAATATAGAATTCCAACAAAACTCCTCAATATGGTGTTTTCTGTACACAAAAACTTCACAACAAATGTTAAATCACGACCACCGCTAATCGTATTTACCGTTTGCCTTTTAGGTATCATAATAACATCTGTTTGTCTGGCGTACTACGTACACAGTGGAGACAAGATCGTAAATGTGGACGCAATTAACGTAGGTACTCTGACGTTTGCCATGCAAAATTTTAACTGTACTTCAAGGACTGGATTTCGTTACTGAAGTACATGAACAAGCTCGAACTGTGCACTAGCGTCGGCGACAAGTCACAGTTTCAAATGAAAATGCAACGGGACGCCTCCTCCGTGCGCGTAGCCACGCCCGCCAAGCTGCTGAAGCTCCCACCCAATTCGCCGCACCGCTTTCAAGGACTGATACCCTTGGCCGGTACGTGACGTGACGACCTAACTCGCCAGTTGACTGCAATTTTCAGATTGGAGCAGCAAATGTCTCGAGAGAACGGACGTTCCTTCGCACCTGAAGGTGGAATTCTCCGTGCCGCAACAGAACGACACCGAAGAAATTTGCGTGACGATAACCGGGCCCGCCGATTTCATGCCCAAGCTCAGCGTGCAAGATCCGTGTAAGTCACCGGAGCCGGTTGGTACACGAAATAAAAATGTAAGTGTGTCAATTTAATTCGCAAAAACACCAAGAAATTACAATTAAATTGTCAGATTTTTATTAGATTTTAAACTTTTTTTTATACAGGGTGTAACAATTAAGAACGTCAAAAAAAAATTGAGTAGTTGAGGAAACCAAAACATTTCTTTAAACTGAGAACCCAAAATGTATGCCCATCTTGATTTTTAAAAATTTATACAAGATTTCAACTTCAAGATAGGACCAAAACGTTAAGGGAGGATCCAAAAAAGTCCATATTGCGACGAAATTTGGTACTTAACAGTAAGTAGATAAGATAAGAGTAGGACAAACTGATACTTTAACAACAAAGGTAGATAAAGCAAATAAAGAGTGCGCAATCTAATCATGTTTGTCCTCAGACAAAGTTGTTACCTAATTATTGAATACTATTTCCCCTGCACGATCCCAGTTTTCTAAGTGAAATTTGCGAGGAAATTTGAACTTGATTATATGAAGGCCTCATTGAAGTACAGATAGTCATTTATTATGCAAGACAATAAATCCATGTCGTCGTGTATAATACAAAACCTCATTTTATAGCAGAAGCCATATAAATATCATTATAAAACTTCGGAAAATGATGATTTTATTTGGACATCAAAAATAGCAAGCTTCTCCTGTCGTTTCCATGGAAACCATATTGTTTTCTGCTCTGAACTTCATTTTATTTCGTGCTCCGCGTCCCATTTCTAAAAGAATGACGGAGGTGATTAGAATGTACAATCACTTGTTTCACTTTATCTATCCTTGCGGTTAAAGCTCTTTAACCACTCTTACTGTTACTATTGTTTAAACCTATTAAAATGTGAATTTAACATCTGCTATCAAATGAAATAATGTTATACCCCCGCTCCCGTACGTAATTACCGCTCTTTTAAAGCTAAAAAACAACGCTGATTGTAAGTTTAACAATGTAGGTACTAATGTCAATAGGAGAAATTCATCTAAAATATTTTCAAATTATACCGGAAGTAACTACACAAATTTTGAAACTAAATCTTGGGTAGTGGGCACCAATACAAAAAAAAGCATCTGATATGAAAACTATCCGGGTCGCACAATGAGGTCGAATAAACACACAATTAATTGATTAACACATTTATTCCGAAACACAATGAAAAAAAATTAAAACTAAGCTTACAAAGCTTGTTTGGACATATTACCCCGCACGCAGGTGGTCGACAAATAAAGTAAGAAATCTTAAAATCACCAGCAGTTTTTTTCTTAATTATCCAAAGAATCTGGCCGTATTTGCGATACTAGGCGCACCAACAATACCCTCTGACAGCTTCAGGAAACTTCATTTGTTCGTGATAACACTAAACTTAACATATGGCTTGTTGAATTTTATTACAAATTTTTCGGTAGTTGTTCGGATGGTAGAAACTTTTAACTTCTAATAAGAAGAGAACCTTAACAAAAGACCTCGCTGTACTACTGGCCTTTTTCAACTCCACGAAACTTTTTCCGAAAACCAACAACACGTCGCGAAAACTAACAGCAGTAGCAGCAGCCTTGTTTTGACATTGACTCCAGTATTTAAGGAAACACCACTTCCACTCCTTCTTTATGAATTTTCAAATAACACCACCAGTCACAATTATAGACATGATTATATCCGCTTCAAAGGAACCGTCCCCGCTCAATACATCTTGGTAAAATACATGCATCTCTGAACAGCTATAAGAACACGTGCGTTAATTATATTTCGTCTGATAAAAACTCCGTATCGCAAACGACCAAATGTCACCATATCTTAATTGAATAAGTTACAAAGGTGATAAAATTGTGGGGTCGGCGACATCTGGGCGCCATCCGCGAGCGTGATTTACTAACGTGGTGATATTCAGTTTTTTGAGTTTTTTTCCAATCTTCTAGAGTTTTGGTTTTTCAAATTGGTGTCGTCGTAAAAGAAATTAAACACGCTTATCCGACAAACTATCTCTCAACATCCCCAACTATACCATTTACAGATCGACAGCAGCAGCCGGCAGCTGGAGGCACCGCCCTAATCGGCCATTACCGAGTGGTGCACAGACCCATTAATTTACCCCCTTGAAGCATCGAAACCAAATTGGAAGATCTTCCCAGCAACGTCGTAGTGTAGTGGCCTACCCTAGGGGGAAACGAGTGCCATTTTTAGTGTACACCAAAAATTCAAATTCAAATTAATTTACGTTAATTAAAATAATTCACGTAAGTTAATGTTAATTCAAATTAATTCACGTTAATTAAAATAATTCACGTAAATTAATGTTAATTCAAATTAATTTAAATCAATTCATATTACGTAATTCACATTAATTATCATTAATTCTAATGAATTCACGTTAATTCAAATTAATTTACGTTAATTCAAATTAATTCTCGTTAATTCAAATTAATTCACGTTAATTCAAATTAATTCACGTTAATTCAAATTAATTACACGTTAGCTAATTCGACGGCGTTCAGGATTGGAGTTCCGGCCACCGTCCGTCACAGTACCCTTTAGTGTACCAGGGTGATCCAAATTGGATTTTTCATAAGGACGGGACCACCTTATATATTTTCGAGCTGAATTCTGAGCTCTTTTGAGTGTCTGAAGTTCAATTTTAAAGAGAAGATCACTGACAGCTATCTCTAATCGTTTGGCCGCTAGAGGGCGTTTATCGAATTTTGTCAATTTCTATTAAAGATAATTGATTTTTGCAAAATCTTATATTGCGATACCGTTTTTATACAGGGTGTTTGGTTTTTTATAGGACCCTAAACTACATGTTTTCATAAGGACTGGACCACCTTATACATTTTCGTGCTGAATTCTGATCTCTTAAAATAAACCATAAGAGTGTTCAATTTGAACCACCCTGTACAAATCACCCCTTTTACAAAATGATGATCTGTTATGCAATAAACACACCCTGTATATTCGAACGTCAATTTTTTGCTTCGCAAGTTGTCGTACCCTGTCATCTCGAACGCACTGTACACTGTCAAATTTTAAAAATATATTCACTTTGGAATAATGATAGCCGGCATTTTTTGTGAGACACCCTGTATGGTGATATCCTGTTTTCGGGAATTATGCCCGAAAACCCCCATATAGCAGGAGTAGCCCAACAAACCCCTTCAACAATCTTTCATTATTTTCTCAAAGCTGGGGAAGGGTTGTTTGGTCTTAGGCTCGAATTCAGAAGACAAATTTGCCCTCGATCTTTTGCAGTCCCCTCACGAAATTTACAAAATTTTACTAAAAGTCTCACTTGGAAAGATCTAAAACTGTGTAGTATACAAGGACTTTAGTGTACAGGGTGGTCCAAATTGGTCGTGTTCCTTTTGACTCTTGAGGTAGAAAAAATCAACCAGGTGTCTGAAGCTCAATTTTAAAGAGAAAATCACTGACAGCTATCTCTAATCGTTTGGCCGCTAGAGGGCGTTTCTCGAACATTGTCGATTTCTGTAATGGCCCATAACTTTCTTATTAAAGATTATTGATTTTCGTAAAATGTTTCTTAGAGGACTTTTTTTATGTAGAATCTATTGAGATACAGGTTGTATACAGGGTGTTTGGTTTTTTCATACGACCACCCTATATATTTTGGTGCTAAATTCTTATCTCTGAAAATAAAGGGCGTTACCATAAGAAAGTGTTTAATTTGGACCACCCTATACAAATCACCCCTTTTATAAAATGATGACCTGTGATGCAATAAACACACCCTGTATATTCAAACGTCAATTTTTTGCTTCGCATGTTGTCGTACCCTGTCATGTCGAACGCACTGTACAGTATAGGGTACTGTCAAATTTTAAAAATAATGCAAGGGCTCCACTTCGGAATAATGATAGCCGGCATTTCTTGTGAGACACCCTGTATGGTGATATCCTGTTTTCGGGAATTATGCCCGAAAACCCCCATATGGCAGGAGTAGCCCAACAAATCCCTTCAACAATCTTTCAGTATTTTCTCAAAAGCTGGGGGAAGGGTTTTTTGGTCTTCGGCTCGAATTCAGAAGACAAAATTGCTCTCAATCTTTTGCAGTCCCCTCACGAAATTTACAAAATTTTACTAAAAGTCTCACTTGGAAAGATCTAAAACTGTGGAGTATACGAGGACTTCAGTTTACAGGGTGGTCCAAATTGGTCATGTTCCTTTTGACTCTTAAGGTAGAAAAAATCAACCAGGTGCCTGAAGCTCAATTTTAAAGAGAAAATCACTGACAGCTACCTCTAATCGTTTGGCCGCTAGAGGGCGTTTCTCGAACTTTTTCGATTTCTTTAACGGACCATAATTTTATGTAGAATCTATTGCGATACAGTTTTTATAGACTGCTTGGTATTTTTATACGACCCTAAACTACATTTTTTAGTACTGAATTCTGATCTCTTAAAATAAAGGGCGTTACCATAAGACAGTGTTCAATTTGGACCACCCTGTATAAAATGATGATCTCTGCGTCCCTTGTCCACCCGCATTCTTATTGTGGTTTCTTGGTCCACAAGAGCTCTACAGTGTCTCCATTGATCATTTTAATTGTTTCAGAAATGGGGACTTTTAAAGGCGAACACCAAGGACGTGCCCGTCGACACTTTTTGCGACGAGGAGCTGCTGTTACAGTTGCAGTACGACATCGACTACAATCAGAACTTGAAATACGAGATGTACCTGAGCGACGAGGATCGCCTGATGATTAACTCGCATTTGATAGTCACGAGTTGTTTTCTAGTTTTTGTCGTCGTTTTAATTACTTGTTACGCGCTTGTAAGGAAGACCAGCAGTAGTATTAGTGAATCAAAACAGCACTTAATGTCGAAAGGGATGTATTTGTAAATAAACGTTTAAGAAAGTCGCCTTTTGTTAAATTAAAATACTGATAGAGAGAAACGATCGAGCAATGCGAGTACGCTACATTTTCGTTAACGGTTTATTGTAGGGGCTGTCGATACTGAACGGGCTGTATAACTTCGTAGGCGTCCTTCCCAGGAGTGCCTTGGAAAATGTATGTGGCGTAGTAAAACCTGGCGTCGCCGGTCCTTCCTGTAATATCTGCCTTCGTTTCGTCGTACTGCGGAACCTCTAAATTGACGTGTTACAGATAATCGGGGACAGTTCTAAAGGTGACTCACCTGGGTAAACGTTCCTAGGTTCGTGCGTAAATCGTTGAAGGTTTTGCAGATCTTTTCCGCACCGCTGCGTAGAATTCGGCGAGTGTCTTCCAGAGTCACGATTGTCAGAATGCTGCGGTTGCTCTTCTCGCTACTGTCGCTTTTATCAAATCGGTCCTGCAATCTGGCGCGACAATGGCGCGTTTTATTCTCGTCTTTGCTGCCGTTTTTTGGTAGTTTTATTATGTTTGTTTTATTCATTTTGAAATATGGTTCTATAAACCGTTACACAAATTTTTAAAGTGAAATAAACAGAAAGTGCGCCCTCTATTGGAATTATATGCGTCGCCATCAAGATACAGAGGCGAACTTAGATATTTGCGAAAGCTCGTCCAGTGACGGACTGACAACAATCAAATAATATTAATAAACATAAGTGTATGTTGGGTTGCATATCACAGTTAATATAATTGGCGATTTGTATACAAAATTTGCGTTTCCTGTTACATGATCATACATTTTGTAGTGCAACGGACAATTACGTATTTGAATTATAGCGTTTTCGATTGGCAAAACTCGTGCTGCACGAGTGCAATTTTTACGTTCTATTGGTAATTTTAGGGCAATTTTCTGTGTTCCATTGGCAAATGTGATGCAACAATTACGCACTCAGTGCAAATTTCGACGTACGAGGTCTGAGAGCTCGTGGAGCTGCAAGTTAACAAATTTTCAAAACAAACGTTCGACAATTTGAATTTGTTTCTTGCGTTGGGAGAGTTTTTTGTCGTCATCTAGCGATAGCGAAGATGATGAACTAGCCATAACTTCTATTTTAGAAAAAGTTGCACTTACTCATTAAACTGAACGCAAAAAATTGGTCCTTTACAGGAATTTCAAATTTATATTTCTCATCGTTTATCATAAATGAAATCGTTTGTCGTTCTTTAGAATAGAGATTTGTCGATTACCTAAATCTAAAATGAGGTTATGGACAAATGACAACACTCAGAGTAAGATTATTTCTTACTCTGAGTGACAACAAATATCTACGAATATTTATGTTCCATTGAGAGCAATTTTCACATGGATTTCTTCAGTTTCTCGTGCAACACTCGTGCAGTACGAGTTTTGCCAATCGAAAACGCTTTTAGACACAAGCCCACCAAACTACTTTCGGAACAGCACCATTTCCCACCACATTCGTCATTGCTCACGGAAATTGCTGAGCAATACGGTTGTAGTGTACTTAACCCCCACGTTCTACAATAACTTCACACTACAAGAACACGGAAATAAAGTCAACCCGGCAACGTTTAAAAATGGCTACCCGAATGACTATTCTTTCCAAAACTAAATCCCGCTTAAATTTGGCAGGGCCCCCTTACGTTAGTTGTAAACAACGCTGTGACCTGAAACACAGTAGGGAAGGAACGTAAAATAAAACATTCAAATTGTGAAAAGTTTGTTTAATAATGATCGCAATTATTAAGATTGTAGAAGCTCGGAAATTTAAGTCGAAATAAATTACATAGCAAAAATAAACTTTCAAAATGGTAGTTCACCGAATAAAAACAGAAATAGGCTGGGGAAAAAAGAACTTACCAATAAAAAAAAACAGCCGTTAAATTAGTATCAAACTGTGTTGTAAAATTAATTGTTTGTAATGATGCGAATGCGTAACATAAAATTATAACATCACAAATAGTAGCATGTGGACTTCAAGAGGTAACATAATAGGTTAAAAACAAGTTTTGGGAATTATGGGTCAGGTAAGCAGGTACCAGGATTCTAAGAAAGGGTGAAATACACAGGATGTGACTCATCTGTGGTGTAATAAATTCCCTTGGCCTTGTAGCAAATTTAACTAAAAACAAGATATTTGGAAATTATCGAATCGCCACTCATTTATCGCACATAGATTCTAAACTGAAGAGCTTTGATTACCGTAATCCCGCTCCTGCAAGATAGGTAACCCGCCCCTGGTTTCGAGCCTACAGTCGAAGACAATCACGGAATTATTAGGTGCCGTAACTCAATTTTGGCTACAGTTTTTACCACCCCCGTGACTGCTTCATTCACGGAGAGAATTGTTAGGTACAAACAACAAGTCAGTACATACATTAAACGAATCGGTAATTTCCACATATTAAAATAAAATGATCAAAATTTATAGGACTGTAACTTTTGGGACAAGACACATAAACACAAACATTACACCAAAAACGTAAACAATTATAAACCAAAGGATAACGGTATTAAACATGTCATTCTGCATTGCGGATAAACCAAGTAAATTTCGAAAACAAAGATTGAAACACAAAAAATATAAAATGCGGTATACAAAATACGATATAAAGAAATGCAAAAATTACTACCTGCATTAAATAACACAAAATAACAACAAACATTTATGGAGCGACGCGTTCACGACTGCCATTCAAGACAAGATGCCAAACGTAAACCACATTCCTGCTTTCTAGGTGGCGCAGGCAGCTTTTACCCACTTAGAAATATCATGGTTGCCAACTCTCAAAAATGTGTGCATCGTCGTAAGATGTATATACAGGGAGGAACCTCTCAACATGTCACATAAGTAATACAGTGTACGTCACAGATATTACCTCAAACACCGCTACCCAGACCCAGAGAAAGCGGTTGCTGAAATACGCTTCGTAGGCTGCTGCAGCTGAAGAGCTGGGCGTCGATTCCCGAAGATGTGCTTTGTTCACATCGACTGACCTTGATGTGAACGTGAATGTGACTGCATTCTCGAACCTACCACATCGAGCGATAAGTTGATCGAACGCAACGACTGGTATAAACCACTCGTTGGCCGTTGCGTGAAAGTCATGCGCAGTTGCAGCTACAGGACGGATCTTGCAGCTGTTTTGCTAGGGTTTATTCAGTGCCCTAACCTATACATTCACATATTTTCTCTGAAATAAAACATGGAATTGTTCCAGAATTTTCTGGTTATTAATAACAGTATCCTAAATGCAAAAACAAAACAAAATACAAAACTGACAAATGACAGTTCAATGCTTGTCTGTGATTTGTTAGCGTATAAAGTTTGTCCACGATTCGGGAATGAGGCTAAACTTGAACTTATCCCTATCGTATACGATCATGACGTCATGGCAGCCGGTCACATCACGGAGCATATTGACTAACTTCGGGAATCGGTGCCCTGGTTGAGCGAGTCGTTCACCAGCATTTTAGGTAGCGCTCGCGAAGCTCTTCGTCTGGTGAACGCGCCCAATGTCTGATGACGCAAACTTATACATAACCTAGCCTCTTTTTCAAGAAGTTTGTAGTTGAGTTGAAGATGTGTTGTATAAACGGTTGTATTTGAGCAGAGTGCAACATCAACAAATTTAGTCAGCAATCGAAACTACAAGTGCATCAAATACACTATTACCTTACCTTTGTTTATAAAGCTATCAGTGATTTATTTTCATACCATTTGGAGGAGGGAAGTTATAGAGCTTTGCATTTATGGAGGTAAGTCCTATTTTTGTATGATATCATTTACACATATTTATTATAGGCAGTAATGGACGATGGCATTGTTAAAATTGAACCAGAAAAAGAAGAGGAAATAAATTCGTCTCTTGTAAGAAATAATTTTATAAGTAACTATGCTTCTGTAACTGTAAAAGAAGAACCTATTGCTCTTGTATTTGGTACAGAACACTTTAACAATGAGTATGACGAGGAAGAAACACAGCAACAAAATATTGAATCTGAAAATGTAAAATTTAAATGTGACATAAAAGGTAATATGTCAAATTTTCTGGCACCGAAAATGCCTAAAAATTTCAAATGTGACTTTTGTGATTATGCCACAAATCGTACATACAAATTAAAACAACATCTCTTAACACACAATAGTAAGAAATACGGTAGATGTCCACATTGTGATTTTGGCACGCATCATAAAGGGAACTTGAAACAACATGTGTTATCACACAATAAGATAGATTTTAAATGTAACCATTGCGATTATGCCACACATCATAAAAGCAGTTTGAAAAAACATCTCCTAACACATGGTTTGAAAGATTGGAAATGTCACATTTGTGACTTTGCGACACATCGTAAATATAGTTTGAAACAACACCTTGTAGCACACAATGGTACCAAAGATTTCAAATGTTACATTTGTAATTATGCCGCACGTTACAAACGCAGCTTGAAAATACATCTATTAACACATGGTTCAAAGGATTTGAAATGTCACATTTGTGATTTTGCCACAAATCAAAAATATAGGTTGAAACAACATCTTGTAGCACACAATGGTATCAAAGATTTCAAATGTAACCTTTGTGATTTTGCCACACAGCATAAACGCAGTTTGAAACAACATATCTTAGCACACAATGGTACGAAAGGGTTGAAATGTGACATTTGTGATTTCGCCACAAATCGTAATTACAATTTGAAACAACATCTCTTAACACACAATGGTACGAAACATTTTAAGTGTAACCTTTGTGATTTTGCTACAATTAATAAACAGACTTTGAAACAACATCTCTCAACGCACAATTGTACAAAAGACTTTAGATGTGCACAATGTGATTATAGCGCACATAATAAACGCAACTTGAAACAACACATCCGAAGGCACAATAAGAAAGATTTCAAATGTAACCGGTGTTATTATGAAACAAACAATCCAAAACTGTTCAAAAATCATCTCGCAAAACACAAAACGTCAAACAAGGGTACGAAAGATTTGAAATGTGACCTTTGTGATTATGCCACAAATCATAAATGCAATTTAAAACAACATCTTTTAGCACACAACGTTATAAAAATTTTCAAATGTGACGTTTGCGATTATGCCACAAATCATAAATTCAGCTTTAAACAACATCTCTTAACGCACAATAGTACAAAAGTTTTTAGATGTGCACATTGTGATTATGGCACAAATTATAAACACAGTTTGAAACAGCATCACTTAAGACACGATGGTACGAAACATTTCAAATGTAACCTTTGTGATTGTGTCTCGCACCGCAACACAATTTAAGGTCAGTTGCTGTCAGTTAAGAAACGTCATACAAGTCAATTAATTGACCAAACCTTAGATATTAGTGGTTGTGATGGAATTAATAGTAGAACTGGTTAACCATTCCATGTAAGTAAATAAAAAATTACATTGAGTCCTGTTCTGAATTTTCATATTATTATTAATATTTATTTTCATATGACCAACAATCTTTATGTTATGCAAATATTGACTAATTTCTGCAGAAGGCCCCGTTGCGCACTAATAGGTGCAACTAATAGAATAGGAATAGTGAAGATGCGTGATCGTTTGCCTTCTTACGTGCCGGTACCAATACACACTTCAGGCGAGGAACCCCACCATTTGACCTCCAGTAACAATGAGTTCAGGAACGAACTTTATGATTATGATTAACTCCCACCGTTGACTTTTAGTTTAGACAACAACCACGATCGAATGACCTTCAGTGAGAATGGTTTAGACAAGAACCCACGTCTACGTTTGACCTTCAGTGAGATGAATATGCCGAAACAAATTCATGCTCACTTTGATGTTCTTTAGGTACATGCAATTTATCATTTTACCGGTTGTCTAAAATTGAACCGTAGATGTGTTTAACCACCGTTGACACAATCTGATTTTTGTATTCCTGTTACCGTCAAGCATTTGTGTGTTATGCTAGGTTTTTTCTTGTTAGTTCTTTTTTTCCTGGCTTTTCGGTTTGGATTTGCTCTACGGAACCAAACCTCGTGCGTAACAAATTTCGTTTTTCTTATTCCCTTAAGACGCACAAAATTCTGTTTTTTAAGATTAATCCTTTTCCGATTGTGTGCCACTTTCCAACACATAAAAGACTGCCAAAGTAAAAAAAGGCAGCGAAATATTCGACATTTTGACAACGAAAGTTAGATGACGTTGCTTGTAATTGTTCCAGTCGTTCCACAGATTTGCCAATTGTAAGTATAGGCTAATTGATTACGGGATAACGTTCCAAAATGCGCAGACTGAACAATTTACTCAGAACTAACCAGGGATTCACGAGGTCGGAAGAAGCGGAGGAGGCATTCCAGAAGCTCTCACACACCCACTGCAGCTCTACAGACGGGATTTCGGGGAACCTTTCTGCCTAATTCAGACAGACGCAAGCGGGCACAGAATCGCAACAGTGTTTTATATGCGGAAATGACGCCGACGCCCCAAAAAATTCCATATTAGCGCACAAGAATGCATGGCGATGTTATGGGGCATCAAACGCTACCAGCCGTATTTGGAAGACCGCCATTTTACCCTGAAAACTAACAACCTCGCACCCATATGGCTAAACAGGGTAAAAGACCACTGCCCGGAAAGGGACAACGAACTGCCCGACTTTCTATCAGGAAACCCGACGGTAGACGAAATTCCTGGCGACGCCCTCAATATTTATAGAGCTCTCGAACCAATAACGTCGGCCAATACCGCACCCCATCTGACGAGCGCAGCGATCGACATTTCCACCCTAGTGGAAAGGGTCAAACGCAACCAGCAAAGGCTGCTAACTTAACGCGCACACGGCAGGAAATCCAGGAAGAAGGCCTCCAGAACCCAGGACAACGATTGCGACGAGAGTACACGGTAAACGTAGGATACCTACCTAAATTTTTCTCATTGGTGAAGTAAAATGCATCGTTAATTAACCGGACCACCTCCTATCCGGAATGTATCTGAAGGTCCTGGATACGGTAACCTTAAACTATATACATTTCGAGATGAATGCCGCTAAGTACAAACATCTAAGGCAGGGCCCCTCCTTACGTTAGTTGTAGTTGACCTGAAGCACAGTAGGGAAGGAACGTAAAATAAAACACTGAAATTGTGAAAAGTTTGTTTAATAATGATCGCAATTATTAAGATTGTGAAAGCTCGGAAATTTAAGTCGAAATAAATTACATTGTAAAAATAAACTTTGAAAATGGTAGTTCACCGAATAAAAATAAATAGGCTGGGAAAAAAGAACTTACCAATAAAAACACCATTAAAAATTAATTGCTTGTAGTGATGTGAATGCGTAGCTTCAAGAGGTAACATATGACTGCATCATTCATGGAGAAAATTGTTAGTTACAAACAACAAGTCAGTACAATACATCAAACGAATCGGTAATTTCCACATATTAAATAAAATGATCAAAACTTATATGAATGTTACTTCAAGGACAAGACCAAGTAATCAACATCAATAAACATAAATTAAGCAAGCATTACACCAAAAACGTAAACAATTACAAACAATAGCATAACTGTATCACATATGTAATTATGTATTGCGGTTAAACCAAGTAAATTTCAAAAATAAAGATTGAAACACAAAAAATATAAAATGTGGCATACAAAACACAAATACGATATAAAGAAATGCAAAGATTACTACCTGCATTAAATAACACAAAATAACAACAAACGTTTATGGAGCGACACGTTCACGATCGCCATTCAAGACAAAATGATCAACGTAACCTCCGTTCGTGCTTTTTAGATGGCACAGACAGCTTTTTCCCACCTAGAAATTGCATGGTTGCCAACTCTCAAAAATGTATGTATCGTCGTAAGTTGTATATACAGGGTGGAACCTCTCATTATGTTTTCACTTCGGCATGTAGCTCTGCAGGGGGGAAAAGGTAAATGACACAAAAAAGGCAGATTCGTACACAAGGAATTGAAGCCGCTAATCAGTCTAAATGAGTTCAAACATTCATATTAAAATTAATAACTGGCCAATCTCAAATAAATCAAATTAGGTATATCATTTACATTGAAAGCAAATAACACCAAATTCAAGACTCACTTACACCTGAGTTACAAACAGCTAGGCAACATCATACAATATAAATAATTTCAATTAAAACTATGTACATTAACGCTTTCAAAATGGATATTGGCACAAATTAGAACAAATTGAATTTAACTCAATGGATGCAGAAAGCAAAGTGATCTTGGCAAAGCTAATTCAACACCACATCTTCTTCCTATACACACTGTAATGATCTTAGCCTCCTACTATCATGGCGGCTAACGCCAACTTCAAGTCACATCGGGATATTCGACCATATTCTGTAGTAGCGGGAATGCCAAACGAACATGGCTGCCTGTTTGAATATTCTCGCTTAAGTTTCCCGCGAGAATCTGTCACTCGGGGCCACTCCGAGTGCTATAAGATCGTGATCGTCATGTAGGACACCTACGTTGTGTAATAACTGGGTTCTCAGCAGGCACTGAGGGCGGTTTATGGATAAGGAAACCAAAAGCAATAGCTGATTAAGTTTACTTTTTGGCCCTCTCGAAACCGGGTTAACTACTACAAACACGCTATGAGTAACCAAAATGGAATCGAGCCATTCCCCAGGTATTACAACACATACATATCAGACAAAACTAAGAGATGTTAAATATTCCTCGCCGGGCAGGAACGGGTGAAAATGTTAGTGTTAAGGTTCACCAAGGGCCGTATAAACTTGAATAACTCGATCCCCTCTAAACAAGCACACGTCCCTCTTGATTACTGACAGCCCAAAATAAGCAAATATAATGATATGCAATGCAATAATCGAGAGTGACAAGATACAACCCTACCGACAATGAAACATGATTGCCAATACCAACAAAAGTTACACATTAACAGGTACAAGTGATTGAATTCAGTAAGTACATAAGTGTAAAGGGTTACAATCTGCATTCAAGTTACACACATTTATAGATTAATTGAATAAAGCAAATACCTCACCTGATATAAAAAGCAAAAGCACACAGCAATGATTAAGGTATAATAAAATATTTCAAGATAAGCCGTACTTTACACTTCAGGCGGTTACAAGAAAAAGACCATGAACACACATGTTAAATCGTATTTATTGACGGACCCAAAAAGGAAAAGGGAAAAAGACCAACGTGTTTCATTCCTCGGGCACCCCTGACTACAGGGATACCGGAGGCGTGCTGCTCAGGGCTTCCTGGCCCTCTTCAGCCAGAGAACGGGATTGAAAGGATGGGTAAAGTTGGGGATGGGAACGAAAGGAACGGAGTTAGGGTGCTGAGGGGGAGAGTACTGCTCCAGCATTCGCCTCGTAGATTTCAACATAATGCTAGCATTATGCGAAGCTACGTATGTCTGAGGAAAACCCCCTGACAAAACCCCAGACAGAGCAGTCGGCAGCGGGATTCGAACCCACGACCTCCCGAATAGCATAGGTGAGCGCAACCACTGCGCCACGCGTCTCGGTGACGGACCCAAGCCACGCGGTAATTTGATCTAACGCCCCTAAAAACCACCCGAAAATCCCCCATTCCCTGCATTTCACGCATTTTTAGGAAAAAACTGGACTGCAGGTGTTTGAAATGGTAAACACATGTGGTCTTCCGAGAAATTCCATCCGCCTCATCTTCGCTCTTTCCCTTTTCTGTAATCCCACCAGATTTCGGTTGGCAGCTTTCGTAACCAACATGATGTATAGGGTGCTTCGTATCGACAATCATATTCACAGGACGTTGTTAAGGTTGGGGCATCTCAACACTAACATTGTTTTCAAATGCTGACATCGAAAACTATTATATTGTGAAACAGCCCTCATTGTTTCATACTCTTTCCTCGAGACTTAGTGATTGTTCACAATGGATATAAGCATAACAAAAACATAACAGATACATAATTCATAATGTTGAATAGTAGCACACCAACGTACCTATTTGTTCACAATGATTACATAATTTTTGTTTTTTTGTAAATGTCCGCGTATCTTTTATGTCATACCGAAACGGTACATAAAAAATACATAAAGTTGGGTCGGTTTCAACTTTACGTAAGTTTTATGAAAAATCTAGTGGAATTAGGTGTATTTCTGTTGGGCACAAAGATGCAGCACTGCGCTGTTGGTTTGACATTTCAGTTACTGCGTCTAACATCTGCAAACATAATCTGGTTATTTTTAAATTGGTAGGTACATAGTTTTTGGCGCATTATTTCATAGTTTGGGGTGGTGTGGTCGTTCGTGGGTTGTTCTTGGATTATATCCAACATGACGTGGAAAACATAGACGTCGAGTTACTAATTAGTTTGGTGCGATTACAACCCCATTTGTTTAATAAAGGTAACAAAAGACATAAGGTTAATAGGTCACAACCGCGTCTATAATTATTGACCGCTGTGAATAAGGTGATCGAATAATGCTGGAGTCATCCTGGTGTGTGAAAAAAACCATTGTTCATCATGCAGCTTCATTTCTAGACACAATCGCTTAAATTCTCCTCTTTTCTCTCGGTCTCGATTTATAGGTCTGACCCACCAACGCCGTTTTTGTTTGGTAACAACTTTGTCTCTCTGTCTTCTTAACCGCAAAAGCAATAAATCCGATGAAATTTCCATCTTAGTGACACACACATATACACCACAAATAATATTGCTATGTTCTTGACGTTTTGCCGGGTTTAAATTTCGGATTTGCGCCTACGCAGATAATTACAAAGGATCGCATAATCACGAAAATGAAAAATTAAACAAACTTTGGCTCCGAAAATATGGCCGCCCCAGGCTTCAACGCGCAGTATTGCCCTGATGAGATATTATCAGTCCCCTTTCTTTTGTAGTCTAAGGTTTCACTCGCAAATACTTTCGAACGGCGTCTCTATATATGCCAACGGTACTTGTCGCTTGAACTATGTCTCTAGGTACGCCAACGGTACTGGTCGTTTGAAATTTGAAATCGGACATGTCAGTGTCATTTGAATTTTTGGTCAGGGGGTGATCACATGTCTACAGTATTAATTTCCTACTTCTTCCTTGACCACATTTCAAAATTTCAAGTTCATATCTTTTAAAACACCAAATATTAGTCCATTTAAGGTTTTCGCGTGGACACCCTGTATATTGGAATATCTAAATTAAATTAATATATTGAGATGCCGCAACCTTAACAACATCCTGTGAAGATGATTGTCGATACGAAGCACCCTATACATCATGTTAGTTACACAAGCTGCCATTCGAAATCTGGTGGGATTACAGAAAAGGGAAAGAGAGCGAAGATGAGACGGATGGAATTTCTCGGAAGACCACATGTGTTTACAATTTCAAACACCTGCAGTCCAGTTTTTCCCTAGAAATGCGTGAAATGCAGGGAATGGGCGATTTTGGGGTGGTTTTTAGGGATGTTAGGAGATCAAGTTACAGCGTCGCTTGGGGTAGTCAATAAATACGATTTAACATGTGTGTTCATGGTCTTTTTCTTGTAACCCGCTTAAGTGTAAAGTACGGCTTATCTGAAACATTTTGTTACACCTTAATCATTACTTTGTGCTTTTGTTTTTTTTTATATCAGGTGGAGGTATTTGCTTTATTCAATTAATCTATAAATGTGTTTAACTTGAATGCAGGTTGTAACCCTTTACTTGTGTACTTACTGGATTCAATCACTTGTAAATGTGTAACCTTTGTTAGTATTGGCAATCATGTTTAATTGTCGGTAGGGCTGTATCTGTATTGTACATATTTGTACGTGTCCCCTTATTTGTGTATCGTGCTTTTTAGCCACTCTCGATTATTTCATTGCATTCCATTATATGTGTTTATTTGGGCTGTGAGTAATCAAGAGGGAAGTGTGTTTGTTTAGAGGGGATCGAGTTATTCAAGTTTATACGGGCCTTGGTGAACCTAACACTAACATTTTCACTCATTCCGAAGCCCAACAACTTTAGCCCACGTCTACAGGCACCACACTGGGCCTACCGCCCGGCGCGGCATATTTAATGTATCTTAGTTTTGTCTGATGTGTGTGTTGTAATACCTGGGGATGACTCGATTCCATTTTGGTTACTTATAGCGTGTATGTAGTATTTACCCCGGTTTCGACAGGGCTCAAAAGTGCTGTACTTTAGATGTTAGCTGTAGGCTTTGTTCATTATAGGACTACTCCGAATTAGGTTTTCCTGCAGTTTAGCTAATTCGTAAGGTAAATGCCGGAGTAGTATAGAACCCTCTGCAGGGGCGTCGTATTGGAATTGGTGTCAGCTTCAATATAATCTTAATCAGCTATTGCTTTTGGTGTTCCTTACCCATAAAACGCCCTCAGTGCCTGCTGAGAACCCAGTTATTACACAACGTAGGTGTCCTACAATGACGATCACGATTAGTGCACTCGGAGTGGTCCCCGAGTGACAGATTCTCGCGGGAAATAGGCAGCCATGTTAGTTTGGCATTCCCGCTACTACAGATTCCGGTGTGACTTGAAGTTGGCGTTAGCCCGCCAAGATAGTAGGAGGCTAAGATCATTACCAATATGAAAATAAAATATAATAAAAAAAATTAATAGATTGAAAAATACAACAAAATGAAAGCTCTGTATATCTCGAGGCAACGCTCACAGGCATGTTTTGAATATTTTTTTCCTTATGAACGAAAATACTAAAATAATGATAAGATAAGGAGATAATTATTAGCTATAGTTAAGATATGTACCTATCTAATCTGTTAAACCTCTTGAGGCGTAGGTATAAATGTGTGTGCAAGCTGCCTCATAGACGAATATTCTCACCATGTATTTTAAACTTGTATTGGTTTCAGTTGTTCTCGTGTGTGTAGGTGTTGTCTCAGGTATGTAACGACACGTTTATATTTTATGCACGAACGGTCTCTAAATTGGAGGCCTTCATTTCTTGCCAGTTAAGCATCCACGACCCAGACAACACAAACATATCTTATGGACAGCCATTTGCAATACAAAAATGGACACGTGTTATATCCTATGAATGTCCACTTTTGGATATGGTACATAAAATGGATGTCCATAGTATAAATAAATTTTTATTCGTGCACTTACTCTAAAACAAAAAAAGACAATTTTCAAAAAAATTAAGAAATCTAATATATTACTTCATAACTTCATGCCTTTCTTTAGTTCCTCGCAGCCATTTTTTATTGCCTCTTCGGTTGTCTTGTCACTTTTTAAGGTTTAAGATTTAAAATACTTGTCATACCTACAAAAAGCAAACCAAAACATCAAGGAACCACAATAATTAATTAAACGATCGACCGCGTGTGTCAACAGTAAAACGTTCATCCAGCGAAATGCTCTTGTCGTTGGTATGGATATCCAAAATTGGACGATGAATGAAAATGCTATGGATAGTTGTATAAAAACATCCAAAAACAGATAATATATGTACGGTGTTCATTAGAAATCAAATGAACATGAACCGCATATCCATTGGATATCATGTGTTGTCTGGGGAACTTAAGCGCTTTCAGGCTTCAAGTGGTTAGAATTAACATAGATTGCTGTGATGATTACTTTCTAATTATTGACTCTTCGCTAGTATAGGTTCCTTATTTACCAGGTGTTCCTGTTCACAGTTGTAGCCGAAACGTGTCAAATGCTTTAGAAACATAGCATTACCATGATTGTCACCAGACCCAAACCGGTTGCTTGTAATATACACACGTGGTGCTTTACAGTCACTTCAGTGAATTTAATCAGTTTTCATCATAATTAAGTTGTTGTACGCTGTGATACAAAGCAACAATAAAACACTTAAAACTTGATATGGGCAGATTAATAGATTCGAATACGAAATTAATGCGTTTAAAATGGAGATAGCTTGGTGATAAGAGAGATAGTAAACATTGTTTACCAACGAGCATGTTATTAACGTAATTTCACTATGCACTATGTCCTAAGGTATATTTCCATGCTGCTCTGAAAAATGTGTTGAAGCATCTTGTATAACCAGATTTAAAACATTGACGTTATGGTTATAGGCATCATAGATGTCGCTTATGTTGGTATTGTAATTAATGTACGTTCGTTGATGTTAGCCAAAATGACTGTATTGTAACATTATATTTTATGTTAAGTGTATCGAACTAAACAAGCATTAAACTTTTGTACTTGATAAATACACTGTTCCAATAAAATGATCATATATATGGTCGATTCCGACACTGTGTCCAATGTGCCAATTTTGTTAGGAAAACGAGAGAACGCACATGCCAGCTGAGGAAGTCTAGCATATTAGTTTTGGAAATTATTTTGGAGGGGTCAAACTTAATTATTCCTTTTTTTGTCATGGCGTGTGTTTCTACACTTTTTGAAACATATCGAATGCATTATTTTAAAGTTGATTTCTGTTGACGTATCGATTCGTAGGTTCTCAAACCTCAAGGAAGTGCTATTCTTGCGAAGCTAATTCGTTGGAGTCCTCTGATGTTGACTTTAAGCAATGTCGTAGCTTTGTTAATCTTACCGCAACTACGAGTTGTCCAAACGGAAAATGCATATTTTATCTTGAAGGTACGTATAATATGTTAATCTAATACACGAATATCATCTAGATCCTTTTAGAATATCTAGGCGGCAGCTATAACAAACAGATCGTTTATAATACGGTGAGATTATGTCATATCTATGATTGTAACTACCTGAAGCAAAATGGCCGCGGAAAGAAACACTGTGTGGAGTGCGACAGCGACTACTGCAATACTAGCAAATATTGATCAATACGACCAAACCTCTACAAGAATTGTGAACTATTGTCTGCACACATACTACCACCATTTTGTTATTGTTCATTATTATTTTTGTTCTTTTTTCTTTGACATGATCCTCTAAACTGTAAAATGAAATAATTATGTTGTAATATTTACCTTTGGAAACCTTATTATTCCTCCGACAGAACTCCAGACCAGAGTTGGACTGGGTCAAGCATAGAGTAACCCAGTGACCCGGTGACCCACAGTTTCCTGACCCGGTGACCCAGTTGACCCGGTGACCCAGCTTGACCCGGTGACCCAGTGACCCAGCTTGACTCGGTGACCCAGCTTGACCCGGTGACCCAGCTTGATCCGGTGACCCAGTGACCCAGCTTTACTCAGTGACCCGGTGGCCCAGTAATTAAATTATTGTTAGGTATCATCCAAAACAATTTCAAGTAACTTTCAATTCTAAAAAAAACTTCCTCAATAATATTCGGCAACAAGCACGTAGCCCAATTTCATTCAAGAGAACTAATACCTAAAAAAAATCAAATGCATTTGTTTACAGTTTGTAGTCAAGTAGTCAATGAAAGTATTTAGAGAAAAGATTTATTTGGATTAAGCTAACTAGTAGAAAAAAATTAAATGTGAATGAACACCTGTAAGCAAACTGGTAAGCCCTGAAGCAAAGAAATAACAGTATTCTAATACAATTCGGGACATGGAAAGTTTTTTACGGCAGTATTAAAGCAAACATCACAGAAATGGTAGTTGTCAAGCAATCGAGTATTATTTTCAACAAACCAGCATTTCCTTTATTTCATAATCTGTACACTTAAACCGACGGCACTGACTTAACTGCGTTATTCGATCAAACTAGGTCACTGGGTCAAGTTGGGTCACTGGGTCTAACTGAAAAGAGTATGACGTGACCCAGTGACCCGGTTTAATTTAGTGACCCAGTTGACCCAGTGACCCAGTCCAACTCTGCTCCAGACTTCTCAAAGATCTATAGATTTTTTAAAACACTTTGACCCTTCTAATGGAAGATTGTGTGATGGTTTTTCGAAGAAAAGGCGGCGAGTGTGTTGCAAAGACAAAAATAAATTAAAGGTCTGCGCATATGTGAGGACGACGGTACCCAATTTTACATACGTAGATTAGTATCTTGCCCCTGCCTATTGTGATAGCGCTTTTTGCTATGTTCCCAACGAAATTCGCCAAAAATTAACCATGCAGGAAAGAAAAAGCGAATCAGTTTGTACCTACTGATCTTAACCCACCCCAGGCTCGAAGTGAAGATGACAGATTTTACGGCAAAGTGGCAACGTTGCAATCTCAGTATCAAAACACGGTTCCCGCTCAAATTTCGAACAAAACAATGGCACGTGATTGGATCGTCTAAGGTAGAGCCCCCTTACGTTACACGAAGCTAATACAATGACTCGGGACCCAGTCGGGCAGGAACACTAAAATAAAACGCTGTAATGTCTGCGAGTTTATTTATTATAAACTTATTCTGAAAACCCGGGAATTTGATGGATGCAAGCAAAACCTAAAGTGCCGCACTCTCGCAAAAGCAGACTACCAAGGAGAAAAAGAGCACGACTTGAGAAAAAACCTTGGCCTTGAATAAAACCCAAACTATGCTAATCACAAGCAAATTAAAACACCAACCACCTAAGCAGAACACGTAACACTGCCTTAATTAATTAATGAATTCAAGTAGCGGAGTACGTTTGAACAGTATGCGTAGAGTATTCGTCACAACATGTCATGTACTTTCCTTTAATCGCGGCTAGAAGGTAACTCACTTTTTAGTTAGTCAGGTGAATCTGGTTATTCGTTAGGTTTCACGTTTCGCTTGATTGCCCTCCTGTTTCACGGTTATATTCATGACGTAACAATAGGCAGTTATGACAATACACAGTGTGCTCTCAATTATGCTCAGTTTCCACATAATGACATTGGTATAAATCCCAGACTTCCGGAACTACTACCTGTGCTTCGTAACTCCCCTGACATCGGTCACGTAACGACACAAAACTGAAGATGGTTAAGAGATGGGTCGCCGCCCATGGGTAGGACGGCCTTGGTTACAGCACTTCGTCCCTAAAGTTGGAGATTCGAGGGCCCTCAGATCCTTTTATGCCTTAGCTCTAGAATACCTTTCTATTCTAGCGTCCGAGCTCCCTCTCACGGTAGAAAGATATGAGTTACATACAACAAGGCACACGCATTCGCGAATGTTACGAGTCACCTTAAACTAAATACACCTAGCATGGCATGCCCTACTTCCCGGAAGTCGAGGTTCTACATAGATACACCCCCGTGCACCGTGTAACTGAGTTAAACGTGGTCTAAACCTGAGATATCGTAGACTTCCACAAGCACATGGATATTAGTTAACACCTCGCATGTTATAAATTACATATTAGCATAATGGTAGTTGGAAAATATCTGATTTAACAAAAGGCACAATTCATATAAGTACCTACACAAGAGTAAACTACATAAAATATTTTACCCGACACCAAAGTTGTTAAATCCTACGCACAAACACCAAAAACAAAGCTAAACTAATACAACTCAAAATACAATAATTCCACCAACAAGCTTTAACAATCAATAAGTGACGCCAAGCCCCCAAATCCCAAACATCCTCCGGAAATTACAAAAAAAAAGATATAGACATTAGTGATTCTATACTCCTCCGGCATTTACCTTACGAATAAGGAAAACTGCAGGAAAACCTAATTCGAAGTAGCCCTATAATGAACAACGCCTACAGCTAACATCTAATGTGCAGCACTTTTGAGCCCTCTCGACAAACAGGGGTAAATACTACATACAAGCTATGAGTATCCAAAATGGAATCGAGCCATTCCCCAGGTATTACAACACATACATCAGACAAAACTAAGAGGTATTAAATGTGCCTCGCCAGGCGGTAGGATTACCCAGGGCCAGTGGGTGCCTGTAGACGTGGGCTAAAGTTGTTGGGTTTCGGAACTAGTGAAAATGTTAGTGCTAGGTTCACCAAGGCCCGTATAAACTTGAATAACTCGATCCCCTCTAAACAAGCACACTTCCCTCTTGATTACTCACAGCCCCAAATAAGCAAATATACTCGTAATGAAATGCAGTGAAATAATCTAGAGTGACTAAACAGTACGATACACAAACAGTGGGACACATGTAACTATGTACAGGGTGTAAATCGAAAAGTGGAACATATGCGTTTAACATGGGAAATTACTTTTTCTTTGCGCAAACGTTTCGTAATTATTTTACGCAAAAATACTTCAAATAAAAGTTATAGAGATATAAATTCTGCATCTAAATCATGTGACACGATTATTCTACCGAAAAAATTAATTATAAAGATTCTGTTTGGCGTCCGACGTCCGACGATCCGAAAGTGTTCCTATTGGTTGAAAATTTTAAAAATTGAATTTTTTAACATTGAATATTACAACTTTTGCCACAAAAAGTACTTATATAACGTAAATGTAACTTCTGATTTTCTGAATGTGAAATGAAATCCGAAGAATACTAAAATAGAAATACATAAATTTGAGGTTTGACTATCAAAACACGCAGGTGTGCCATTATTTAACAACGACACTAAAATTCGGTGAAGTTTCCCTCGATTTGTCACTAAAACATTTTGCGAAATTCGGACGCATGTGAACTCTGGCATATTTTTTATCCGATAAAAAATTTCCGAATCGGATGGCGGACATCGGATGCCATGAGAACTAGCCTAAGTAGCCAAGGACTATGTTTTTCTTTTATCATAGTCCATGGATAGACTAAAAACGCGATTAAAAACATTATTGGACAATGGTACATTGTAGTGCACGGAAGTGATAGTTAAAAAACACACGAAAGTACATCGTTTCACAGGTATATAAATTATAGGTTAGTTTTCGGTGAAATAATAAACAAATGTGGGCTTCACTTTACGATCATTATTATCACTCCTCACTCTTTCCTTCTCTAAGGGTTACACATTGTGATGATCCTAGCCTCCTACTATCTTGGCGGGCTAACACCAACTTCAGGTCACACCGGAATATTTGACCATGTTCTGTAGTATTGGGAATGCCAAACTAACATGGCTGCCTATTTGAATATTCTCGCTTAAGTTTCCCGCGAGAATCCGTCACTCGGGGGCCACTCCGAATGCACTAAGGTCGTGATCGTCATGTAGGACACCTACGTTGTGTAATAACTGGGTTCTCAGCAGGCACTGAGGGCGTTTTATGGGTAAGGGACACCAAAAGCAATAGTTGATTAAGTTTATATTGCAGCTAATACCAAAACGGTGCCCCTGCAGAGGGTCTTAAGTGGTTCTATACTACTCCGGCATTTACCTTACGAATTAGGAAAACTGCAGGAAAACCTAATTCGGAGTAGTCCTATAATGAACAACATCTAATGTACAGCACTTTTGAATCCTCTTGAAACCGGGGTAACTACTACAAACACGCTGTGAGTAACCAAAATGGGATCGAGCCATTCCCCAGGTATTACAACACATACATCGGACAAAACTAAGAGATGTCAAATATACCTCGCCGGGCGGGAGGAGTACTCACGCCCAGTGGGGTCCCTGTAAACCTGGGCTAAAGTTGTTGGGTTCGGAACGAGTGAAAATGTTAGTGTTAGGTTCACCAAGGCCGTATAAACTCGAATAGCTCGATCCCCTCTAAACAAGCACACTTCCCTCTTGATTACTCACAGTCCCAAATAAGCAAATATAATGAAATGCAATGGAATAATCGAGAGTGACTAAAAAGCACAATACACAAATTAAATATGTACATATGCAAGTATGTACAGCACAGATACAGCCCTACCGACAATGAAACATGATTGCCAATACCAACAAAGGTTACACATTAAAGGTACAAGTGATTGAATTCAGTAAGTACATAAGTAAAGGGTTACCATCTACATTAAAGTGACACACATTTATAGATTAATTGAATAAAGCAAATACCTCACCTGATATAACAAAGCAAAATCACACAGTAATGATTAAGGTATCACAAAATATTTCAAGACAAGCCGTACTTTACACTTCAGCCGGTTACAAGAAAAAGACCATGAACACACATATTAAATCCTATTTATTTGACCAACCCAAGCCACGCAGTAATTTGATCTGCTAATACCCCTAAACCACCCCAAAATCGCCCATTCCCTGCATTTCACGCATTTCTAAGAAAAAATTGGACTGCAGGTGTTTGAAATTGTAAACAGATGTGGTCTTCCAAGGAATTCCATCCGTCTCATCTTCGCTCTCTTTCCCTTTTCTGTAATCCCACCAGATTTCGGTTGGCAGCTTGTGTAACTAACATGATGTATAGGGTGCTTCGTATCGACAATCATATTCACAGGACATTGCTAAGGTTGGGGCATCTCAACTTTAAAGGTACAAGTGAATGAATCCAGTAAGTACATAAGTAAAGGGTTACAATTCTGCATTCAAGTTAAACACATTCAGAGATTAATTAAATAAAGGAAATACCTCACCTGATATAAAAAGGAAAAGCACACAGCAATGATTAAGGTATAACAAAATATTTCAAGATAAGCCGTACTTTACACTTAGGCCGGTTACAAGAAAAAGACCATGAACACACATGTTACATCGTATTTATTCATTACGACGCTGTAACTCGATCTCTTAACACCCCTAGAAACCACCAGAAAATCGCCCATTCCCTGCATTCTCTTTCCCTTTTCTGCAAACCCACCAGATTTCGGTTGGCAGCGTTTGTAACTAACATGATGTGTAAGGTGATTCGTATCGACAATCATATTCACAGGATGTTGCTAAGGATGGGGCATCTCAATACAATAATGCGCTTTTTTCTTACTACCTAAAATACATCACCAAAGATGGGAAAGTGCTCTTATGCTTATATGGAGTTTAAAGAAAAAATGGAACAAGCTATAATCCTTCATTTTCTATGTAAAACTAAAGTCGTTTATATATTTTAGCAAGGTCTGATGATGAAGTGAACTTCGAAATGGATAACCTATAAAGAAAAAAAAAAAAATTATTTGCCTCTAACTTACCTGCTACATTAAATATATCCAAAATGATTTTCACATGGAGCAATACATCAATAAAAATAAATAAAACACTTCGAATTGTTGTTGTTTTATTATAATTTCGGATCAATTAGACACCATTTCTAAAACAAAATTAAATCACCGAAAACATGGAGAAAATGATAGTACCTACAAACATTTAAAAATCATAACAACAAAGACAAAACTAAATGCTAGACTAAATGTATACAATTTTTTGTTTACTTACAGTGGTTAATAAATTATTCTAATTCTAATACCTAATTGTGGCTGTGTGACGGAAAGGAAACAACAAATGGTTTGCATGTGTTGCCGTGTATCTGATAATAAGTGTGCTCATTAGCCCCCCGGGAGGTTTTAAATTTGGGTATGCTAAGGACACACTAAGTGGTTATGGGTCCTGTTTAGTGTTCCACAATTATGAGTGATAGCTTTAGATGCGCCACCCTGTAAAGTTACAGGAGTTCCAATCAGAAAAACACGTAGTAACCTAACGCTAGAGAATTGATTATGGCACGGCGATCTTAGACAATGTGCGTCGAGAGATGTTGCTGAAAAGTAGACTTAATGCTTGTCGTATAATTGCAACTGCATTTAAACACTTCTGTAGAATGGTATTTCGACATATGATCTCGCATATCAGACTTAAGGTGGCAGGCATAATCGCAAATGTGACATTTATACCTGTTTAAAGCATCGTGCGAGTGCATCGCCGCGAAGTGCGATTTGAGATTCCCTTTAACATTCGTTGCGTAATCGCAACTGGCACATTTAAAATCTTTAGAAATTTTGTGTTTTAAGAGATGGTGTTGAAAATTTCGCTTAATTTTTGTTTCATAGTCACAACTTGAACATTTCAGATTTTTATAATGTTTCAATGTGTGTTTTACGAGATTGTGTTGTCTGAAATTCCATTTAATATTCGTTCGATAATCACAAATGGTACATTTAAAATCTTTTGAAACCTTGTGTAGTACGAGATGTTTTTTTAAAGAAGGTTTATATTTTGAAGCAAAATTACAATGTGCACACCTGAAATCTTTGGAAGGTTTGTGCATTCTGAGATGTTGTTTCAAATTCATTTTTGTATTTGTTTCAAAAGGACAATTGTGACATTTGAAATCCTTAGAAAGATTATGTATTAGAAGATGCCGTTTCAATGTAGTTGGACGATTTGTAACAAAATCGCAAATGTTACATTTAAGATCTTTGGAAACGTGCACATATGTTGGATGATGTTTCAATGAGCTTTCAAACGATGTGGAATGCATTAAGAGATGAATTTTCAAAGCACGTTTCCAGTTTGTGGCAAACTTACAATGAGCACATCTAAATAAATCTTTAGAAATTTTGTGCGTTAAGAGGTGAATTTTTAAAGTACTTTTAAAGTTTGTTGCAAAATTACAATGTGCACACTTCAAATCTTTAGACGTCTTGTGCGTTTGGAGATGTCTTCTAAAATTCACTTTCATATGTGTCGCGTAATCACAAATGTCACATTTAAAATCTTTTGCGACGTTATGCGTCAGATGATGTGCTTTCAATGTACTTTGACGGTTTGTGGCAAAATTGCAAATGTTACATTTAAAGTCTCTTGAAAGGTTATGCGTTAGAGAATGTGATTCCAATCTACCTTTAATGTTTGTAGCAAAATCACAAACAGCACATTTAAAGTTTGCCGGTCGACTCCACTGGTGTGTCGACACATGTTTTTCAAATTTGTATTTATGATTTGTTTCATAATCACAAACCTTACACGTAAAATTGGAAACCTTGTGAGTTAACAGGTGGCTTTGAAATTTGTGTCTATAATGTGATGCATAATCGCAAATGTCACATTTAAACGCTTTAGCAAGACGGTGCACCAAAAGGTGTTTTTCAAAGTTTGATTCATTATCCGCCACGTAACGACAAAGGCCACATTTTATAGTTTGAATATTTGGCAAATTGTTTTGTTGCTGCACTCGTTCTTCTTTCACAGTTACCAAAACATCATTGCTTATAAAAACATTTTTTCCGAGAGACAAATTTATGTCGTCTTCTTTTTCCGGTTCAACTTTAACAACGCCATCAACCATTACTGCCTATAAATATGTGTAAATGCTACGATTAGAAACTTAGGACTTACCTCCATCGTAGCCATGCCTTAGGACGGGTATTAAAATAAATCGAACAAAGCTAATAGTAATGGACTCCGTAATGGATGCACTAGTAGTTTCAATTGGGGAAAATTTGTTGGTGTTGAACACAACTTAAAACTAAACTAACCTGCGACTCAGCATTATGAAGCAAGAACATCTAACTTCTGTGTTACGAAAAAGAGCCGATTGCGATGGAAATGCCGTTTTTATACACATGTATGGATGTGGCTCTTGTACATGACGATGTTTAGTAAGAGTTGTAGGGACCTCCCTGTATGTACAATATAATAATAGCGTTTTCGATTGGCAAAACTCGTACTGCACGAGTGTTGCACGAGAAACTGAAGAAATCCATATGAAAATTGCTCTCAATGGAACATAAATATTCGTAAATATTTGTTGTCATTTGTCCATAACCTCATTTTAGATGTAGGTAATCGACAAATCTCTATTCTAAAAAATTACAAACGATTTCAGTATTATTTATGATAAACGATGAGGAATATAAATTTGAAATTCCTGTAAAGGACCAATTTTTGGCGTTCAGTTTAATGAGTAAGTGCAACTTTTTGTAAAATAGAAGCTATTTCACCATCTTCGCTATCGCAAGATGACGACAAAAAACTCTCCAATGCAAGAAACAAATTCAAATTGCTGCACGTTTGTTTTGAAAATTTGTTAACTAGTAGCTCCACGAGCTCTCGGACCTCGTGCGTTGAAATTTGCACTGAGTGCGTAATTGTTGCATCACATTTGCCAATGGAACACAGAAAATTGCCCTAAAACTACCAATAGAACGTAAAAATTGCACTCGTGCAGCACGAGTTTTGCCAATCGAAAACGCTATAAGGTATTTCACAGTGTATATTTGGGGGCATGTGTTGTACTAACACTGTAAATTAAGTGCTTAAATTCCGTGCTATTTTACTTCTGACAATTAAATCTCAATTAGATAGATAACCTGCTTAGTAAAGAACGGTTAAACACATCGGCGCCTTATTTAAACAATTTAAAATGTCCCGAGCGGCTACAGAGAGTAACTTCGGTGATGTTGGTTGTTTGTTTTCGAAAAGAAGCAAAACGAACTGTGACATATCTTATACACGAGACTCTGTAAATACTGCAAATGCAAGGAATAGGTACAAACCGCAGTTACTCTCTGTAGCATCATTTACGTCGGCAATGAATACTTCTACACATTCCGATGATTTGGTATTTAAAACACTGTCGAAAAATAATACATTTGCACCTCATACAGGATTACAACAAAGAGCACTTTGTTATCCATTACTGCTGCACACGTTTGAGCGTTGAATGAAAAATAATTAATAATTAATAATTTAACAGTCTAAGGTTAAGCTGTACAAAATTTAGACATTATGTTATCCCTCTAGAGGCGCTGTAGGCCAGTCATTGTGGATCTTTACCTGGAAATAAGTCCGGAAGTTTTGAAACTTTGTAGGTTCATAGGTTTTGGGATCTACAACTAAAATTCACAAAATGCACAATCCGAGATGCCGCCGGCGCCGCCATCTTGCCAAGATGGCGCCCAAAAACAATTTTTTGCAAATATCTCCAAAACTATGCGTTTTTCGAGAAAATATGTAGAGCGCAAAATTAAAGAGGAGGAAGTTTCCTATAAGTTCCTAGTAAATATTTATCACGAAATAATGGCACATCTTTTATTCAATTAATCGATTAATTCATTAATCAATCCATGTTAATAATTTATGATCAATTAATTTATTTATTTATGTAGGGACCTTTAAAAACCGAAAAAAAAGTGAAACCGGAACCGGTACCGAAACCCTTAAGAAATAATTCTACCTAAATAGTGCGAGACCGTAACCTATACCTATTTTATATAGGTTTCAACCCTCTGGATCTTGGTGCCCGCCGCGGGGGAACTTTTTTTGTATGTACAGGGTAAGTCAACAATTGCGCGGAGTAACTTAATGCCTTGAAGATAAGATTTTTCGATTGAATGCTTCTGTATTATGATATGGTTGAATATTCTCCACATTTTAAAAATATTTGGAATTATACAGGGTGCGCTCACAAAGTAGTGCGCTAAAATGGTAAATTTTTTTTAATGAAACCCCTGTATTTGAATGCATATTTGAATTCTACGTGTAATTGTACGACTTTTTTTTATTATATGGTTAATATTCGAAAAAAGATAATTCGTTTTGTAAGAAAAATTTGGCATTGGCAAGCGTCAGTTTATTGTCAAAATTATTACTTGAATTTTGATTCCAGGTTCTATATCCTTTATCCTGTGTAAAGTAAAAGCAAAGAGATTATGGGTAGTCTTTGCTAAAAGTCAAATAAATAGATCTACTATGAAACATTAAAAAATAGCATACAGGGTGTTTTTTTGTAGGTCCAAAGTTACAAATTGTCATATTAAAAAATCTCACTTATTTAAATGGAACACCCTGTATATTTTTCTGTCATCTTTTAGCTGCTCCAAAAGCGTTCAACTTTTGATAATCATGTCCTATAGCTATCTTTGATAGTTTTCGAAACATCTTGGTTTTCCTGGTTTTTTTATATTCTAATCTTAAATATACGTTAAGTATATGTAATTTACCTACTAATGAGGCGGCCATGCAAAAAAAAACGAAAATCATATCAATTAATTTATTTTTCAAACAATTCAACTTCAAGTTCAAAAACAACAATAGTAACAAAGGTTTATTGTGCGTCGTTAACCAACGAAACCATGACTTTGTTTCTATTGGTTATTTCATACTGATCTAATGATAGTAAACTAATGATAATAATGATTGTATAAATCCACCATAAATTTCTGTTAAATGGATTTTCATTACGTTGGAAAAAAATGTGCAAACACAGTATGAGTCCATTAGAAAATTCATCTAGCCTTCCGCGAAACCCATACAAATTTAAAAAGCGCTTTTAAACCCGGATGTTTTTCCAACGCCAACTGTCGTGCACTTTCATAATAAATTTCGCGATAAAACTACGGATAAACATTTCTAATATTTACCCTGGTAAACGGTAGATTGCAATCAATTCCGGTCGAGCTGTTTGTCCACACGTATCTTTCTTACACGCCATAGATTTATTATTTATTCAGTCGAGCACTCAAACGCGAGTGATTGCTTCAAAACAACCCTCGCGGACATTTCGCACCGCTCGACGATGTTGGAAAGACGGAACGTTTTCATTTCCGACGTGATGAAGGAGGCCTCCTCCCCAATGGTCTACATCGGCCGATTTTGGGGCCTCTTTCCGCTCACCATCGAGAAACGCGGTCCGTATTTCACGCTGAGGTGGTCGCAGAAGTACTCGCTCTACAGTTTTCTGCTGGGGGCCGCGCTCGGTAAGCGTCGCTCGCCTCCTGGCCCCGTTTATCGTATTCTTTCAGTTTGCTTGACCGTCCACGGGATGGTGAACGACCTGCAGGCCGGCAGCACTAAGTCAATTCGCATGAAGCAGCAAACTGGAAAGTACGTCACAATTGGGGACATCAGCATTGTGGTCCTTATCGTGTTCATCGGAATATTTGGAACTCCGTTTAGGGCCAACGATTTCTTCTCGTTCGTCGACGCCATGAACGAGGTAGGGCCGATCTGTGCGTCTCGGGTTAAATTAATCTTGACAGGTCGATTCGATCATCGTGATTTCCGACGCCAAAAGGGCGAGGAGGGTATCGATTTTGCGACTGTGCACGGTCTTAACGGCGGCGACCGCCATACTCATATCCGATTTGGCTATGTGGTGGACCATAGGTGATCAGTCCCAGGGTAGCGATTTTTTAATCGGTAACTACGTCCCGTTCTACACCTCTTACTACGTCATCCTTTTCCTCGAGTGCCAATATTGGCACTTGCTCTACTGCATCAAGCGAAGGTTGCAGCTGCTGAACGCCTGCTTGAAAATCAACGGCGTGACTCCGGAAGATGCCATTCGAGGTGTCATCAACAAACCCTTTAGCCTCTTTAGGAAGACGCAGAAATCGGAACCGAAGGTGATTAGCGTAATCGATGCGCTTGGTAGGCAGAAGACCATCGTGGACATCTTCTTCATACGCAACGGTAAGTACGACCCCACCGAAACTACCTAGGTACCTCTCGAAAATCTTCAGCGGGCAAGTTGCAAGACAAATCGGTCAACGACTACATTGTGAAACTGACGCGGGTCTACCTGAAGCTGTGCGATGCGGCGGACTGCGTCAACAACTGCTGCGGTCTGAGCATTCTGGTACCTATGTGACCCGGTTATTTGCCCGTGCTCAAAATGGCGACGGTTTCAGATTATTTTAACCAGCTGTCTTTTGCACCTGGTGGTTACCCCCTACTTCTTGGTCTTGGAGATTTTGGGTAGGAAAAACGTTCTGGTCGCGACCATACAAATGGTGTGGATATTTACGCATTTAACTCGTCTGGTGATCATCGTCGAAGCGTGTTACGCCTGCACGTCGGAGGCGAGGAAAATACGTCCGTCTATTTGTAAGTTGCTCTGCTACGATTTCGACGAAGACACGAGGAAACAGGTTTTAACAATAATGTTTTGTAACAATTCCGCAAGTGGCTGTTGTAGCTGGAGCTGTTCGCGGCTGAGTTGAATCACCGGCAGATTGAGTTTACTGCTTGTGGGCTCGTCAGAATAGATCGAGCTTTAATAACATCGGTACGTATTCGCCGAGGTAAATGCAGTAAGTACAAAATTATGTCATCGCACTTACAAGATTTTGCTCATATTTTCCTAACTAGCCTCTTTGTTAGACACAATTTGGCCAATCGGGTAAAAGGCAATACGATATCAGTCCCCGCCAATTTTCATTTCATGACACATTATCAATAGGATACGAATATCTATCGCATACGATTTTCAGTAAGGGAATTTTTGGACACGGGAACGCGACTTTTAATCCGGCTCCTATTCAATAGCACTGATCCTTGAATTAGTAGAATCGATTGGCATCGCTGCTTCTGTTCGTTGTTGGCGCATTTTCCGAAAAATTCCCCTAAAAGGTACACGGATACAAAAGTGAAGCATATCCATTTCCGTATGTAGTTGCTATGTTAGACAATAAACCTTAGGCTTGATATGTAATCGAACCCCGTTGTTTGTAAACATTTTATAGATCTCTTAAAACCCTAACAGTCAGACCGACAGACAAAGCCATTACATAAAGAGCATTTTCCGAAAAATTCCCCTAAAAGGTACACGGATACAAAAGTGACGCTTATCCATGTCCGTAGATAGTTGCTATGTTAGACAATAAACCTTAGGCTTGATATGTAATAGAACCCCGTTGTTTGTAAACATTTTGTAGATCTCCTACAACCCTCTCCTAGATTCCGTATGCTACTATGGACTTCGTAAATAACGTACATTTCATAAAACGCTCACATTTTGTTGATTTTGAAAAAGGGAATTTTTGAACACGGAAACACGACTTTTAATCCGGCTCATATTCAATAGCACTTATCCTTGAGTTCGTAGAATCTCTTTTCGTTCTCGAGTTAGACGAGCTACTAACGGACAGACCAACAGACAAACCCATTACATAAGGGGCATTTTACAAAAAATTCCCCTAAAAGGCACACGGATACAAAAGTGATGCATATCCATTTCCGTAGGGAAAAACGTACATTCCATAAAACGAGCACATTTTGTCGATTTTGAAAAAGAGAATTTTTGGACACGGAAACACGACTTTTATTCCGGCTCATATTCAATAGCACTGATCCTTGAATTCGTAGACTCAATCGGCTTCGCTGTCTCTTTTCGTTCTCGAGTTAGACGAGCGACTAACGGACAGACCGACAGACAAAGCCATTACATAAGTGGCATTTTGCGAAAAATTACCCTAAAAGGTACACGAATTGAAAAGTGACGCTTATCCATTTCCGTACATAGTTGCTATATTAGACAATAAACCTTAGGATTCATTAGTAATAGAACCCCGTAGTTCGTAAACATTTTGTAGATCTCCCACAACCCTTTCCTAGATTCCGTATGCTACTATAAACTTCGTAAACAACGTACATTCCATAAAACTAGTAGATTTTGTCGATTTTGAAACAGGGAATTTTTGGACACGGAAACACGACTTCTAATCCGGCTCATATTCAATAGCACATATCCTTGAACTCGTAGAATCGATTGGTATCGCTGTCTCTTTTCGTTCTCGAGTTAGACGAGCGACTAACGGACAGACCGACAGACAAAGCCATTACATAAGGGGCATTTTCCGAAAAATTCCCCTAAAAGGTACACGGATGCAAAAATGAAGCATATCCATTTCCGTAGGTAGTTGCTATGTTAGACAATAAACCTTAGGTATCATATGTAATAGAACCCCGTTATTCGTAAACATTTTGTAGATCTCCTACAACCCTCTCTTAGATTCCGTATGCTACTATAGCATTCGTAAACAACGTACATTCCACAAAACGCGCACATTTTGTCGATTTTGAAAAAGGAAATTTTCGGACACGGAAACACGACTTTTAATCCGGCTCATATTCAATAGCACTTATCCTTGAATTTGTAGAATCTCTTTTCGTTCTCGAGTTAGACGAGCTACTAACGGACAGACCGACAGACAAACCCATTACATAAGGGGCATTTTACAAAAAATTCCCCTAAAGGGCACACGGATACAAAAGTGATGCATATCCATTTCCGTAGGTAGTTGCTATGTTAGACAATAAACCTTAGGCTTGGTATGTAATGGAACCCTCTCCTAGATTCCGTATGCCACTATAGCCTTCGTAAACAACGTACATTGATCCATATGACTGAACAGATTTCTTTGTTTCGAAGTAGTAGACGATGGCTGCTGGCGTTAGTTGTTTTTTGTGGTACGGACAGCGTAGATTGCTAGTTGAATTGAAATTGGATGAAAATGACATGCTGCTTTTTAACAGACACGCTCATTATTTGCGATTGTATGACGACATCTTGTATTGTTGTTCGACTAATGCGCATATATTATGCAGGCTTAATTCGAACTTTGACGGCTCCTGCATCGCACATAACTAGTGAGAATACATACAGGGACATACGTAATAGTTATATACAGGGAGTGGTAAGGATAATAAAATATAATGAGGAGAAAGGACTATGCAACCAAAAATTTAAAATAACCAGATACTGTAAAGCATCATAATTTAATGGCGTCAACTGAAAAATTGGCATTTTTGGGGGACCTCTAAATTTGACGTCGTTAAATTATTGTGATCCCTAAATCACAATTATTTGGAGGGATTCTAGTTTGAGAACGCAACAATGGCGGGTCTGTTAATTCTATGATATGTAGTTTTTGTGTTTTTGTGTCATGATCTTAGGGGTTTACAGATCAGGCAGTGCAATTTTGACGTACCATACTTTAACAATTGGCGGTTCTGGGTAAAGATCAGTTCCAGCGACATCTATCCTGAAATTGAAATGCACATGAAAATCTCCTATGTTCAATTCTTAAATATACAAGTTAATGCATTTGTATGCCTAGCAGTTATGCAACCCACTTTACACATGTGACAGTAACACAAACAAATACTATGCCATCAAAAATGAGTTGCTGTCGAGTCACCTTTGGAATTTTTGTTCACATGAGAAATCGTACTTAATTTGAACTTCCAAAGGCGACTCAACAGTAACCCATTTTTGATCGCCCGTTACCTAGTTATTTATTTTACCCAAAATCGTCCTGAAACCTTCATTTTCATGCCTACTTTATGTCATGACATTTTAGTTTCCATGACAGAGGCAGATCAGACTACGTTTCTGTCGCTTGTCACTTTACCGGCCGCACCGTCACGTGTCTGTGACATTGCGAAATGTCTATAATCACTCCTGTCATCACTGACAGATTGACATTAATCAAAAGATTAAAGAGATTTTTTTCACTACTAGCGTCTGATGACATGATTATTAACCTTTTTTCCACTTGTAAAAATGCTTTCTCGGCATTTGTTCAAAGTGGTTAATAATGTGGACATTATTAACTTCTAGTAGTCAATAATGAGAACTGTCACGCTGTCACTTTTAAAAAACACAAACCGAAATTTCGCTCAATAGGTAAACGTTTAGACAAGTTCTCTAAAATGAATAATTGCCACCATCCGCCATTTCCAGAGAAATTACATACATAAAATTATCACGTTTTGAAAAAATTCGAACGAAATTACTCTTTAAAAATATCTCAATGACAGAACAAAATACGGCCTGTTTGACTTGTACTTCCACGTACTTGATTGACATGTTAAATTAATAAACAAAAAATTCTGTCCAACCGTTCACTTTCTTATCAATATAATATGTTAATTTAGAGGACATCGAGTGCTAGTAGTGAAAAAAATAGTATATACACCACGGTAGAGAAGTCTATTATTGCCTTCGCACCTTACACCCCTCGGCGCAAGCGTCTCGAGATGTAATCTTGGTGCTCAGGCAATAATACTGGACTTCTCTACCTTGATATATAATGTACTATTATAATGAAATGCGATTTTGGGTAAAATTTAATACTTAACTCGTCAGTAAAATGACATTACCTGATTCAGAAATTAAAATTCAATATTTCCTCGCCAGTAATGTGTCTAGACATGTGTACAAGACGCTTAATGGGAAAGTTGCGCTTTATTGTTGTGTATACCACAAAACTTTATTTTATAGCAGAAGTCATCTAAATTTAAAACATCCAAAA
>NW_022170250.1:16473479-16477215 GCF_008802855.1 Photinus pyralis
CTTGGGTTACAAGTTTCAAAAAAGCAAGAAAACAGACGTTTATGGTGGTTTTGTTGGGTTACAAGTTTCAAAAAAGCAAGAGAACAGTTGTTTATGATGATATTCTTGAGTTAGAGGTTTCAAAATTAATTTTTTAGTCCACAAAAACCTGCTTACGTTGATCTTAGAGTATTCTTGGGTTACAAGTTTCAAAAAAGCAAGAAAACAGACGTTTATGGTGGTTTTGTTGGGTTACAAGTTTCAAAAAAGCAAGAGAACAGTTGTTTATGATGATATTCTTGAGTTAGAGGTTTCAAAATTAATTTTTTAGTCCACAAAAACCTGCTTACGTTGATCTTAGAGTATTCTTGGGTTACAAGTTTCAAAAAAGCAAGAAAACAAATGTTTATGGTGGTTTTCTGGGTTTACAAGGTCAAAAAGCCAAAAACCGTTGTTATGATGGCATTCTTGGTTTACTCAAGATTAGATGATTCAATTAGTATCTTGGTCACGGCAATGCTTATCCGTTGGGCTTAGGGTTGGTACTCTTTGGCGTTACAAGTTTTAAAAAAGCAAATGTACAATTTTTTATGAATGGTATTCTTGGGGGTTAGAGATTCAAAATTTAATTCTTAGTCGAAGAACACCTGCTTCCGTTTGGCTAGGTGGTATTCTTGTGCCATAAAGTTTTAAAAAAGCAAGGAAACACGTTTTTTGGTTGGATTCTTGGGTTACAAGGTTACAAAATGCAAAAAACAGTTGTTTATGACGGTTATTCTTGGTTAAAAGATTCCTTAATAAGTTTCTTAGTCGGACGAACACCTTGATTCCGTTTGGGTTTAGGATTGGTATTCTTAGGTTACAAGTTTCAAAAAAGCAAGAAAAACCGTTGTTAATGATGGTATTCTTGGTTTCATTAAGTTCAAAAAAAAAGCAAAAGAAAGTTTGTTTATTTCTATGGCATTCTTGGGGTTAGGATATTTCAAAAATGAATCTCTTTGTTCACGAACACCTCTTAGGGGTTGGTATTCCTTGGGTTTCCAAGTTTTCAAAAAATGTTAAGAAACAGACGTTTTTGTGGTTTTCTGAGCTACCAAGTTTTCAAAATGCAATGAGAACAGTTGTTTACGATTGGTTATTCTTGGTTAGAAGGTTCATAATTAATTTTTTAGTCCACGAACACGCCTTCCGTGGGCTTAGGCTGCGTATTCTTGCGTTACAAGTTTTCAGAAAAAGCAAATGACAATTGCTTATGATGCGTATTCCTTGGCGGTTAGAAGATAAAAAGTAATGTCGAGAACCACCGCTTCTTTTGAGCTTAGGGTTGGTATTCTGGGGTTACAAGTTTAAGGAAGCAAAGGAACAGTTGTTTATGGTTTTATTTTGGATGGAAGATTAAAAATATTTGAAGTCCCATGAAGGTGGCTTAGGGTGCGTATTTGTGGGGTTTCAGTTTCAACAAACAGCTTTGCAGTTTAGCTTGTAAAAATTGCCGAATAGAAAGAGAAAGCGATTGGAATGAGAAATTAAAGAACAAGTTCGAAATTGTGCGTAATCTAAAATTAATTACCTCCGATTCCGGTTCCTACAAGTGTTTCGTAATTGCAAGTGAGAAAAATGGTCGCAATGTCATGCTGCAATTTTCTTCACACTGAGTGAAGGTAAAGCATGCACTTCGAGAAGTTCAATGTCTGTCGTAAATAACGGAATTTGCATAACAAAGGATCGTAAATCACTCACCAAGCTTTGATGTTCACACCTCGACCACCACCCGCTACAGTCTACCCGATCGTTGCATTTAGGCCCCTATTTATTGGGACCTGGCGCGTGCCCGATATATTAATATTCCAAGAAACTGTGCCTTTCTAATGTGGAAGGATGTGAGTATAAGGATAGCGCAGTTGGACATTTTTTTCGCCAAGTCACCAGAATGGGTTGTTGCGGTAATGACACTCCCATGTGTCACGCGTTTTTTGAACTTCTCGCTATCTGATTGTTATTGTTTAGTAGCGAAGGTTAGAATAGACTTAATGAATGGACCTTAACGAGCGCCTTGAGGGAAAGCGAAAATACGACCACATCTCTAGCTCGAAATGAACGGAATTGCCTGAGGTCGGTCAGGAAATCGCATTTGAAGGCCTCATCTAATGTAATGTCTTTAGATCCAATGAATTGCCGAGTTTCGATTTCAAGATCTTCTTTGAGAAGCTGTCAAAATTTCAAAAAAATCGTTCCACCAATAAGAAAATACGTTCTACGTATACGCGCATGTAATTTGCCCTATTTGGAGGCCCCAATGTCAAAATTTCTTTGAACCCGCACGTTCAAAACGTTTGTAGATTCGTTTTACACATAATAAGTTTCATCCTACGCATGCGCGTTCTGAACTGCATTAAAAACGATTCGATTCTGACATTTTTTGAATTTTTGAACCTTTTAAATTTTTTTGATTTTTTAATTCTGCAAAATGTTTTTTATGAATTTTTTGAATGTCAAAATTTCTTTGGACGCGCATGTTCAAAACGTTTGTAGATTCGTTTTACAGATAAGAAGTTTCATTCTACGCATGCGCGTTCTGAACTGCATTAAAAACGTTGATTCTGCACATTTTTTGAATTTTTGAACCTTTTAAATTTTTTTGATTTTTTAATTCTGCAAAATGTTTTTTATGAATTTTTTGAATGTCAAAATTTCTTTGGACGCGCATGTTCAAAACGTTTGTAGATTCGTTTTACAGATAAGAAGTTTCATTCTACGCATGCGCGTTCTGAACTGCATTAAAAACGTTGATTCTGCACATGCGTACACGCTATTTTGAACATTTTGACATTTTTGTTGTTTTGTAAATCAATCGATTCCGACATTTTTTGAATTTTTGAACCTTTTAAATTTTTTTCATTTTTTAATTCTGCAAAATGTTTTATGTGAATTTTTTGAATTTTTATAACTTTTTTTAATAATTGTTTATGATGGTATTCTTGGATTAAAAGATTCAAAGTCAATTAACGTCTTAGTCGACGAACACCTGTTTCCGTTGGGTTTAGTATCGTATTCTTAGGTTACAAGGTTCAAAAAAGCAAGAGAACCGTTGTTTATGACGGTATTCTTGGGTTAGAGGTTTCAAAATTAATTTTGTAGTCCACAAACACCTGCTTCGGTTGATCTTAGAGTATTCTTGGGATACAAAATCCAAAAGAACAAGTTGTTTTGTAAATTAATCGATTCTGACATTTTTTGAATTTTTGAACCTTTTACATTTTTTTTGATTTTTTAATTCTGCAAAATGTTTTTTTTGTGAATTTTTGGAATGTTTTAACTTTTTGTTTTTAAATAAATTTCTGAATTTTTCTAAATATTTCCGAAATGTATTAATTTTTTTTATCTTTTCAGGTATGTCAAATTGTGTTGATAGCGCTGTTACTCTTAAAGAACGTAAGTAAAAATTCCGTTTTCTAATCCGTTCGACGCGGAGAATTTATGTCGAACTCGCCTCTCAAGTATTCCCTAATTTTAAGTGGAGAGAGAAATTTGTGCCACAGGTGTATTTATTGTCACAGTATAAAATTGCGTCATCTTCTGGTAGCTTAATTTATTGTTTGGAGCAGCAGGTCTGCACCCTTCTCCCCTATCATGAAGGCGGGCGTATTCGTTAGTCAATGCCGAACGAGCCGAAGGTGAGTTCGGCATAGTCCGGGGCTTGTTTCTTCTAGTTGAAGTCCGTCTATTACGTACTTGAGCCTCGACTTTACCCGAGCTC
>NW_022170250.1:16477315-16480197 GCF_008802855.1 Photinus pyralis
AATTCTACCGTGAAAGTTCGAACTATTCAGTTTAAATGGAAAGAGGAGTCCCAATTCAGAGCATGAAGTCGCCCACTGACATTGGTCTATGCTCAAATCCATATTTGGGATCTCTGAGCTCAAATTCTGAGCTTCAAACGCAAACTTGAACCCAAAATCCTACCGTAAAAGTTCGAACTATTCAGTTTAAATGGAAAGCGGAGTCCCAATTTAGAGCATGAAGTCGCCCACTGACTTTGGTCTATGCTCAAATCCATATTTGGGATCTCTGAGCTCAAATTTTGACCTTGTTGAATCCAAAATTCTACCGTGAAAGTTCGAACTATTCAGTTTAAATGGAAAGAGGAGTCCCAATTCAGAGTATGAAGTCGCCCACTGACATTGGTCTATGCTCAAATCCATAATTGGGATCTCTGAGCTCAAATTTTGAGCTTCAAACGCGAACTTGAACCCAAAATCCTACCGTAAAAGTTCGAACTATTCAGTTTAAATGGAAAGCGGAGTCCCAATTCAGAGCATGAAGTCGCCCACTGACATTGGTCTATGCTCAAATTCATTTTTGGGATCTCTGAGCTCAAATTTTGAGCTTCAAACGCGAACTTGAACCCAAAATCCTACCGTAAAAGTTCGAACTATTCAGTTTAAATGGAAAGCGGAGTCCCAATTCAGAGCATGAAGTCGCCCACAGACATTGGTCTATGCTCAAATCCATATTTGGGATCTCTGAGCTCAAACTTTGAGCTTCAAACGCGAACTTGAACCCAAAATCCTACCGTAAAACTTCGAACTTTTCAGTTTAAATGGAAAGTGGAGTCCCAATTCAGAGCATGAAGTCGCCCACTGACATTGGTCTATGCTCAAATCCATATTTGGGATCTCTGAGCTCAAACTTTGAGCTTCAAACGCGAACTTGAACCCAAAATCCTACCGTAAAAGTTCGAACTATTCAGTTTAAATGGAAAGCGGAGTCCCAATTCAGAGCATGAAGTCGCCCACTGACATTGGTGTATGCTCAAATCCATATTTGGGATCTCTGAGCTCAAACTTTGAGCTTCAAACGCGAACTTGAACCCAAAATCCTACCGTAAAAGTTCGAACTATTCAGTTTAAATGGAAAGCGGAGTCTCAATTCAAAGCATGAAGTCGCCCACTGACATTGGTCTATGCTCAAATCCATATTTGGGATCTCTGAGCTCAAATTCTGAGCTTCAAACGCAAACTTGAACCCAAAATCCTACCGTAAAAGTTCGAACTATTCAGTTTAAATGGAAAGCGGAGTCCCAATTTAGAGCATGAAGTCGCCCACTGACTTTGGTCTATGCTCAAATCCATATTTGGGATCTCTGAGCTCAAATTTTGACCTTGTTGAATCCAAAATTCTACCGTGAAAGTTCGAACTATTCAGTTTAAATGGAAAGAGGAGTCCCAATTCAGAGCATGAAGTCGCCCACTGACATTGGTCTATGCTCAAATCCATAATTGGGATCTCTGAGCTCAAATTGTGAGCTTCAAACGCGAACTTGAACCCAATATCCTACCGTAAAAGTTCGAACTATTCAGTTTAAATGGAAAGCGGAGTCCCAATTTAGAGCATGAAGTCGCCCACTGACTTTGGTCTATGCTCAAATCCATATTTGGGATCTCTGAGCTCAAATTTTGACCTTGTTGAATCCAAAATTCTACCGTGAAAGTTCGAACTATTCAGTTTAAATGGAAAGAGGAGTCCCAATTCAGAGCATGAAGTCGCCCACTGACATTGGTCTATGCTCAAATCCATAATTGGGATCTCTGAGCTCAAATTGTGAGCTTCAAACGCGAACTTGAACCCAATATCCTACCGTAAAAGTTCGAACTATTCAGTTTAAATGGAAAGCGGAGTCCCAATTTAGAGCATGAAGTCGCCCACTGACTTTGGTCTATGCTCAAATCCATATTTGGGATCTCTGAGCTCAAATTTTGACCTTGTTGAATCCAAAATTCTACCGTGAAAGTTCGAACTATTCAGTTTAAATGGAAAGAGGAGTCCCAATTCAGAGCATGAAGTCGCCCACTGACATTGGTCTATGCTCAAATCCATAATTGGGATCTCTGAGCTCAAATTTTGAGCTTCAAACGCGAACTTGAACCCAAAATCCTACCGTAAAAGTTCGAACTATTCAGTTTAAATGGAAAGCGGAGTCCCAATTCAGAGCATGAAGTCGCCCACTGACTTTGGTCTATGCTCAAATCCATATTTGGGATCTCTGAGCTCAAATTTTGACCTTGTTGAATCCAAAATTCTACCGTAAAAGTTCGAACTATTCAGTTTAAATGGAAAGCGGAGTCCCAATTTAGAGCATGAAGTCGCCCACTGACATTGGTCTATGTTCAAATCCATATTTGGGATCTCTGAGCTCAAATTTTGACCTTGTTGAATCCAAAATTCTACCGTGAAAGTTCGAACTATTCAGTTTAAATGGAAAGAGGAGTCCCAATTCAGAGCATGAAGTCGCCCACTGACATTGGTCTATGCTCAAATCCATAATTGGGATCTCTGAGCTCAAATTGTGAGCTTCAAACGCGAACTTGAACCCAATATCCTACCGTAAAAGTTCGAACTATTCAGTTTAAATGGAAAGCGGAGTCCCAATTTAGAGCATGAAGTCGCCCACTGACATTGGTCTATGCTCAAATCCATATTTGGGATCTCTGAGCTCAAATTCTGAGCTTCAAACGCAAACTTGAACCCAAAATCCTACCGTAAAAGTTCGAACTATTCAGTTTAAATGGAAAGCGGAGTCCCAATTTAGAGCATGAAGTCGCCCACTGACATTGGTCTATGTTCAAATCCATATTTGGGATCTCTGAGCTCAAATTTTGACCTTGTTGAATCCAAAATTCTA
>NW_022170250.1:16480297-16499456 GCF_008802855.1 Photinus pyralis
GGCATGTGCGTTGAAAGGGTGCTGACTTGGCACACAATTTGAATATTTATTTTACATCATAGATACCTAAGTGCATTAAAAATTGTTGATAGTATTTATGCTTCACAAAATGCATTGTAAATGTATCTAGATTACAGTAATGAAATTTGTGCATAGGAGTCATAACAACCAGATACCGAACTGTATGTTCTAGTCCATTATTTTTTAAATAAAATATTAATGATCTATGGCTATGGTTTTCTCAATCGAGTCAAGTATCTCTGAGTTGCTCAATTGCACATAAATAGACATCCTCCGACACTTTTTTTAAATTTTTTTCAAAACTTCTTTCAAAAATACATTATTTGATTGATTAAATAAACAGGTTTCAGGGTCACTTAAAAAACCAACTGCTTTGCATTAATTCGTACACAATTTTGCATGGGAGGGACGTTTCAGACTCCTAGGTCGCTGATTTTTGCCCCCCCCCCCCCCCCCGTTATTCACATCCGACGACGCTGTTAGCGACTTTATGAATGGTTAGTTTTAGGGGAAATACAAACTATCGCAATCATTTTTGATCACCCGGTATAGACAAAAATAAAAAATATGGTGTCCATTAGACGGCTTCCTAGATTCAAGATTGTCTTCTTATTTTTTTTTGAATTGCAAGATATACTAAAAGAGTAAAGCGCATGCTCAACGCCTTTCATAACCGCACTCCGCAGTTTACTCGCTGTAGCCGCTGGTGACGTGGGGTTAGTTCTTATCCAATAACTTTTGTTATTTAGAAAGTCTGGTTGACCTGGCATCTCGCTCTATATAAGTATGATGTTTAATACCAAAATAGATTTTTGTAACAGAACTTGTACCTAACTCATTTATTTATAGCATTATTTGTTGTTAGGTATGGATGAAGATAATGACACACTACTCATTAAAATCGAACCAAAACAAGAAGAAGAAATCCATTCATTTTTTCAGGAACACATTCCAGTAAGCAACGAAGTTTTGGTAACAATAAAGGACGAAATTACTATTAGTGCGCAGTGTTCAAAATCTCTTATTTATAATAAGGAAGAGTCCAAAGAATTTAAATATACTGATTGTGATTATGAAACAAATGTGAACAGCAACTTCGAACAACATCTTTTAAAACATCCAGTTTCTAATGATTTTAAATGTGCAAATTGTAATTATGAGACAAACGTTAAAGGCAGGATCAAACAGCACCTTTTAAAACATAAAGCGTCTAAGGACTTTAAATGTGCTCATTGCGATTATAAAACAAATATTAAAGGCAACTTTAAACAACATCTTTTAAAACATACAGTTTCTGAAGATTTTAAATGTGCTGATTGTGATTATGAGACAAATATGAAACGCAACTTCAAACATCATCTTTTAAAACATAAAGTTTGTAAGGATTTTAAATGTGCTAATTGTAATTATGAAACCAATGTTAAAAGCACCTTCAAACGACATATTTTAATACATAAAGTGTCTAGACTATTTAAATGTGCTGATTGTGATTATCAGACAAATGTTAAACGCTATTTCAAACGACATCTTTTAAAACATAAAATTTTTAAAGATTTTAAATGTGCTGATTGTGATTATGGAACAAATGATAAAAGCGCATTCAAACAACATTTTTTAACACATAAAGACTTTAAAGATTTTAAATGTGCTCATTGTGATTATGGGACAAATGTTAAAGGCAATTTCAAACAACATCTTTTAAAACATAACGTTTTTAAGGATTTTAAATGTGCTGTTTGTGAGTATGGGACGAGTGATAAACGCAAGTTAAAACGACACGTTTTAAGACATGTTTCTAAGTATTTTAAATGTGCTGATTGTGACTATGAAACAAATGATAAAAGCATCTTCAAACGACATCTTTTAATACATAAAGTTTCTGAGAATTTTAACTGTGCTGTTTGTGATTATAGGACAAATGTTAAACGCAACCTGGAACGACATCTTTTAAAACATTCAATTTTTAAAGATTTTAAATGTACTGATTGTGATTATGGGACCAATGATAAAAGCGCATTCAAAAAACATTGTTCAACACATACAGTTGATAAAGATTTTAAATGTGCTCATTGTGATTATGGAACAAATGTTAAAGGCAACTTCAAACAACATCTTTTAAAACATAACGTTTCTAGGGATTTTAAGTGTGCTGATTGTGATTATGGGACAAATAATAGTCAACTCTACAAGCGACATATTTTAAAACATGTAGTTTCTAAGGATTTTAAATGTCCTGATTGCGCTTATGGGACAAATGTGAAAGGCACCTTCAAACGACATCTTTTAATACATAAAGTTTCTAAGGATTTTAAATGTGGTGATTGTGATTATGAGACAAATAATAAATTCCTCTTCAAGCGGCATCTTTTGAAACATACAATGTCTAAGGATTTTAAATGTGATATTTGTGATTTTGGGACAAAAAGTAAAACCTATCTTAAACATCACCTTTTGAAACATAAAAGAATCTAAGTAATGTATTTAAATGTATTATGTGTGATTATAAGATAAATGTGTCATTTTCTATGAGTGTGCAGGTCCACTTCAGTTTTCCTTGGTATAGCATAATTTTAAATCAATTTTCCTAAATAAAGATAGTAGGAGCACTGTCTATACCCTAATAAATAAGCTTTCCGTCAAAGGGAATATTCTTTTTTTTAATAAATAACATCAAGGTCACTCACTCTAGATGAGATCTCAGCTCCTGTGCTATGTCCCAATCCATTCTGTTCATGGAATATTCCGATTTATAGCCATCGTAAATATACACTGCAATATCTTCCACACTATCTTTTCACTACCAAACACGGAAATAAAATCAATCCGGCAACGTTTAAAAATGGCAACCGAAATGGCTATTACCTCTAAAAGCTAAACAGAATCTCGCTTAAATTTGAAATAAAAAAAAAGTCCTTGACCAAACATCTAAAGCAGACCCCCCCTTACGTTAGTTGAAAAAAACTCTATGACCTGAAGTACAGTAGGGAAGGAACGCAAAATGAAACACTGAAATGCAAAAAGTTTGTTGAGTTGAATGAAAATACAAGAAATCTAAAGTGATATGATTGAATTTCACATAAATTAATTAACAGGAAGGGGGACTGCATTTCGCCTTTATGAATTGTTCCACAGTAATGTACCAATTTCTGAAGTTAATTAATTAAAACAAAATTGATAAGACGTATTCAAATGAGAGAAATATTTGAGACGCCATACTGCCAACTTAATGCAACTTCTATTTCAAAATTCCCTAGGTGAATTATTTAGACTAAAAGTTCCTAATGTTATTTTGATAAAGTTTGTCGAAAATATCCTCAATAGAAAGTAGAGACAACAATAAAAAAGACGATGTCCATTAGACGGCTTCGTAGATTTCAGATTGTCGTCTTAAATTTTTTGAAATGCACACACAAAAATTGTAGAGCGCATGCTCAACGTCACCGTACTCTCTTTTGAAGCCATTTCTGATCAATGGTGACGTGCGGTTAACTCTTATTCAATAAATTTTGTTATTCAGAAAGTAAGTAATGTCTGGTTACCTAAATCTCGCTGTATAACTATATTGTTTAATACCAAAACAGATTTATTGTTAGGTATGGATGGAGATAATGACATACTAATACTACCCATTAAAATCGAACCAAAACAAGAAGAAGAAATCCATTCTTTTCTTCAGGGACACGTTTCAGTAAGCAACGAGGTTTTGGTGACAGTAAAGGACGAAATTTCCATTAGTCCACAGTGTTCCAAATCTCTGTATAATGAACAAGAACCACAACACTCTGACTTTCAGCGTAATCTTTTAACTCAATACAAAACAGTGTCCCAACATGTTAAATGTGCTGATTGTGATTATGAGACAAATGTTAAAGACAACTTCAAACATCTTTTAAAACACAAAGTTTGTAAGGATTTTAAATGTGCTGATTGTGAGTATGGGACATATGATAAAAGCAACTTCCAACGACATCTTTTAATACATAAAGTGTTTAAGGATTTTAAATGTGCTCATTGCGATTATAAGACAAATGATAAAAGCAGGATCAGACAACACCTTTTAATACATCAAGGATTTAAGGATTTTAAATGTGCTCATTGTGATTATAAAACAAATATCAAAAGCTACATCAAACAACATCTTTTAAAACATAAAGTATCTCAAGATTTTAAATGTGCTAATTGTGATTATGAGACAAATGTTAAAAGCAGAATCAAACAACATCTTTTAAAACATAAAGTGTCTAAGGAATTTAAATGTGCTCATTGTGATTATAAAACAAATATTAAATTCAACTACAAACAACATCTTTTAAAACATAACGTTTCTCAAGATTTTAAATGTGCTGTTTGTGATTATGAAACAAATACGGAACGCAACTTCAAACATCACCTCTTAAAACATAAAGTTTGTAAGGATTTTACATGTGCTGACTGTAATTATGCGACAAATGTTAAAAGCATCTTCAAACGACATCTTTTAATACATAGCATTTCTAAGCATTTGAAATGTGGCGATTGTGATTATGAAACAAATGTTAAACGCTATTTCAAACGCCATATTTTAAAACATAAAATTGTTAAAGATTTTAAATGTGCCGATTGTGATTATGGGACAAATGATAAAAGCGCATTGAAACAACATTCCTTAACACATAAAGATTTTAAATGTGATTGTGGTTATAGGACAAATGTTAAAGGCGACTTCAACCAACATCTTTTGAAACATAATGTTTTTAAGGATTTTGAATGTGCTGATTGTGAGTATGGGACAAATGTTAAAGGCAACTTCAACCAACATCTTTTAACACATAACATCTTTAAGAATTTCAAATGTGCTGATTGTGAGTATGGGACAAATGATAAACGCAAGTTAAAACGACACGTTTTGAAACATGTTTCTAAGGAATTGAAATGTGCTGATTGTGACTATGAGACGAATGATAAGACCACTTTCAAAAGACATCTTTTAATACATAAAGTGTCTGAGAATTTTAAATGTGTTGTTTGTGATTATAACACAAATGTTAAATGCAACCTGGATCGACATCTTTTAAAACATAAAATTTGTAAAGATTTTAAATGTACTGTTTGTGATTATGGGACAAATGATAAAAGCGCATTCAAAAAACATTTTTCAAAACATTCAGTTTTTAAAGATTTTAAGTGTGCTCATTGTGATTATGAGACAAATTATAAAGACTCCCTGAAACATCATCTTTTAAAACATAAAGTTTCTAAGGATTTTAAATGTTCCGATTGTGATTATCAGACAAATTATAAAGGCAGCTTCAAATCACATCTTTTAATACATAAAGTTTCTAAAGATTTTAAGTGTGCTGATTGTGGTTATGGGTCAAATGTAAAGGGCATCTTCAAACGACATCTTTTAATACATAAAGTTTCTAAGGATTTTAAATGTGCCGATTGCGATTATGAGACAAATAATAAATACAACTTCAAGCGACATCTTTTACAACATACAGTGTCTAAGGAATTTAATTAAGATATTTGTGGTTTTAGAATAAAAGGCAAAACCTCTCTTAAACATCACTTTTTAAAACAAAAGTTTAAAGTTTTTAAAAGTGCTAATAGCGATTATAAGACATCAGACGTTATCTTCAAATTACAGGTGTTCCTGAGCTTACTCGGTGACCATTTTTGACTACAGGATGTTAGAAAAACAGTTGAGCAGTTTTCAGTGCCCCTAGGCTCGGCCGACCTTGGCTCAGGTCCCGTACGCTGAATTACCGACTATAATTTGAACATTTTTGTAAATCTTTACATTAAGAATTTTTCAATTATAAATATATTTCACAAAATGTATTATAAGTACTCATAACTAGATTACAATTAAAATAAAATGTATTCATAACAGACCAAAAGAAAACCGTGGATTTGTCAACAAAGTCGGTAACAATTAAATAAAGTAGTGACTAGTGAGTATGTATTTTACTATAATCTGTTCACCCAACAGATGCAGTTAAGCCACGCCCAATAAATTTTGGCCAATGTAACAAACAGACCCGTTTCACAGTCCCAAAATTATAAAAACCGGGAAATTAAAAATCGTTTTATGTTTTGAATATTGACCTTTAAACACACAGCAGTACATAGTTTCAAATTGTTTATTAAGTTCAAAAAGATTAGTTTGTTCGTATAAATGAAATTGAGGCAAGGCAAATACAAAACGCAATGACAGGTTTGACGTTAAGGATGTCAATTTAGATACGGCAATTATAATTGGAAGCAAATAGTTCTGAAAATTCGACCAATTAAAAATGTTCATTTAAATTTGCCGGGAATTTTTTGGGAGGAGCTTAACTGCATCTGTTGGGTGAATAGATAATAGGTTGGTGACAGAAGGACAACTAGATTTATCCCTACAATTGCGCGGTTCGTGCAAGACATATATCCTCGGTCCTTGCAAGTCGCTTGCAGCAATTGGTCAGCTGGCTTTGAACTGCGCATGCCTTTCGCATTTTCTCTTTATAACATCTCCGCCACTGTAGCCTCCCGTGATAACCGGTGACGTGGTGTCAGCGACAAGTTCTGTTATTCAGACAGTAAGTAATGTCTGGTTGCTCAAAGGGATCTCGCTCTATATTGTTTTAAACCAAAACAGATTTTTAACGCGTTTATTTATAACATTACTGTGGTTAGGTATGGATGAAGAAAATGACACACCACTCATTAAAATCGAACCAAAACACGAAGAAGAAATCCATTCCTTCCTTCATGGACACATTTCGGTAAGCAACGAGGTTTTGGTAAAGGACGAAATTACCATTAGTCCACAGTGTTCTAAATCTCTTTATAATGGAGAAGTACAGTCACACTCTGACTTACAGGTTCACCTTTTAACTCGGTGTAAAACAGTGTCCAAAGATTTTAAATGTGCTAATTGTGATTATGGGACAAACGTTAAAGGTAACCTCAAACAACATCTTTTAAAACATAAAGTTTATAAGGATTTTAAATGTGATACTTGTGATTATAGGATAAATGTTAAAGGTAGAATCAAACATCTTTTAAAACATAAAGTGTCTACGGATTTTAAATGTGGTAATTGTGATTATGAGACAAACGTTAAAGGCAACCTCAAACAACATCTTTTAAAACATAAAATTTATAAGGATTTTAAATGTGATACTTGTGATTATGGGACAAATAATAAACAGCACCTTAAAAGACATATCTCAACACATAATGTCTCTAAAGATTTTAAATGTGCTCATTGTGCGTATGAGACAAATGCTGAACGGAACTTCAAACATCATCTTTTAAAACATAAAGTTTCTAGGGATTTTAAATGTCCTGATTGTGATTATGGGACAAATGTTAAAAGCGATTACAAAAAACATCTTCTAGTACATAAAGTTTCTAAAGATTTTAAATGTGCTCATTGTGATTATGAGACAAATGTCAAAGACACCATCAAGCGGCATCTTTTAATACATATAGTTTCTAAAGATTTTAAATGTGTTCATTGTGATTATGAGACAAATGTTCAACGCAACTTTAAAAATCATATTTTAAAACATAAAGTTTCTAAAGATTTTAAATGTGCTTCTTGTGATTATGAGACAAGTAACAAAGCCCACTTCAAACGACATCTTCTAAAACATAAAGTTTCTAAGGATTTTAAATGTGCTGATTGTGAATATGGGACATATAATAAATACCTCTTCAAGCGACATCTTTTAAAACATACCGTATCTAAGGATTAATTGAGATATTTGAGATTTTTAAAATCACTTAAAAATAAAGATTTTTAAATGTGCTAATTCTGATTATAAGAAATTAGGCGTTATATTAAAATCACAGATGCTCCTGAGCTCCCTCAGTAAAAACAGTTACTTTATTATGTTAGAAAAACGGTTTGAGTTGTTTTTGTTTCTTTGTCTTGGTTTTATTGTCTTTGTCTATTAGTAGGTTTACAATAAAATAAAATTTATGTTGTAGGTAGGAGTCATACCATAGCACACGCAATGAAGACCAAAAACTCCCAAATAGGGGAAATAATTCGTGTAAATGCGAATTTTGATATAGTTGTAGGTGAAGGTGTCTTAAACAACATACTAAAAGTACTGATCGGAGGTGGCGGAGCCGGAGTTAATTGTTGAGGAGAATCCCATAAGAAACTTAAGGATAATAGCGGCCGAATGCAAAATACGTGAACATGTTACTTCGGTTGCATAAAATTAGGCGTCGAATAATGCTCTTTTCTTACTAGCCAATATGAGCAGTATAGCCAGAGATATAGATGTGGTCTGTGTATCTGAATCGATTATCGAAACAAAAATTAGAATAATTAAATAAAGTAAATCAATTTTTCTCAATGGTAGAGACATCTAAGGTTTACAATTTAAACTATTCAAAGCCATCACATTTCTTGCCATTATATCCCTGTTGATAGCTATGTCACCAGTCTTCCACATGCCAAGAAAAGTGTGTAGTGGATTGATTGCCTAAGCTATACTACATCAACTTATACATTACTATCGACGTTGCATCTTTAAACAAATATTAAAGCTATTGAAAGTCTTGGGGACTATACACATTCACAATTTAAAATCTAGAAAGTCTGGTGTGATAATAGATGTTATTTACTATTGCTTGCGTAATCACACCGGTCACATCTTAACTCATTTGCAGTTTTGTGCGTTAACAAATGTTTTTTAACGCAGGATTTATACCTGGTTGCAAAATCACATAGAGCACATCTCATGTGTCAACAGATGTCTTTTAAAGTGAGATTTATTGTTCGTCGCGTAATCGCACCGGGCACACTTTATATCCTTGCAAGGATTGTGTGTTAACAAGTGTCCTTTAAAATGAGATTTCTTATTCGTTGCATAGTTATACTGCACACATTTTAAATCGTTCGTAGTGTTATGTGTTAACAGGTGGGTCTTAAAAAAGGACTTGTTATATGTAGCGTAATCGCACTCGGTACACTTTAAATCCGTGGCAACTTCGTGTTTGACAAGATGAGTCTTAAAGTTAGACTTGTCATTGGTTGCGTAATAACAACTGCTACATATAAAATCCTTTGAGATTTTGTGTGTTAGCATGTGTCCTTTAATATAAGATTTATTATTGGTTGCATAATCGCATTGGTCACACTTAAAATCCTTGGACACCTTGTGTTTTAAAAGATGTACTCTAAAATTCGATTTATCATTAGTTGCATAATCACAATGGACGCATTTTAAATCCTTGGAAGCTTTATGTGTTAAAAGATGTCTTTTAAAATTGTATTTGTTATTGGTTGTATAATCACACTGGTCACACTTAAAATCCTTGGAAATCTTGTGATTCAATGTATGTGTCTTAAAGTTAGAGTTGTCATTGGTTGTGTAATCACAATGAACACACTTGAAATCTTTGGTGGCTTTGTGTGTTAATTGATGTCTTTTGAAACGATATTTATCATTGGTTGCGTAATCACAGCGGTCACATTTTATATCCTTGGACGACACGTGTGTTAACAAATGCCCTTTGAAGTGGGATTTATTATTGGTTTCATAATCACAATCGACGCATTTTAAGTCTTTCGAAACTTTGTGTGTTAAGAGATGCGTTTTAAAATTGCATTTATTGTTTGTTGCATAATCACAATCGACGCATTTTAAATCTTTGGAATCCTTGTGTTTTAAAACATGAATTTCTAAGTTGGCTTTTCTATGGGTTGCATAGTCACAATGGGCACACTTAAAATCCTTGTCAGACTTGTGCATCAACAGATGTGCTTCCAAGTTGGATTTTCTATGGGACGCGTAGTTACAATGAACACATTTAAAATCCTTGAAAGGCTTGTGTGTTAACAAATGACCCTTAAAATGGTATTTATCATTGGTTGCGTAATCACACAGGTCACATTTGAAATCTTTTGAGCTTTTGTGATTTAATAAATGCCTTTTAAAATGGAATTTGTTATTGGTCGCGTAATCACACTCTGTGCATTTTAAATCCTTGGAAACTTTGTGTGTTAGGAGATGCGTGTTAAAATTACACTTATTATTGCTTGCGTAATCACATTGACCACATTTAAATAGTTTCGAGTCTTGCGGTTGCTTAAAGTATGGGAAATCTACTGAAGATTTCAGCAAGATGACTCCTTTACGTTCAGTTTCTGGGTTCACATCATTTCTGGTATACAAATGGGAGTGATCAGTGGGACTAGTAGTTTCATTCATCTCCTGTTTAATCGTTGCGCAAACGTCATTGGTAAAACAGACCTTTTCGTCAATGAATGCGTTTATTTCTTCTTCTTGTTTAAGTTCCACTTTAACGACTGCCGACATTATGATGCCACTACACCCACAACGGCAAAGGAAGAGAACCATAAAAAAAACATTTATGGAAGAGAACACAACTCGTTGCTGACGGAAATTTACTCCTTTACTTACATATCAGCTGGCTGATAGATTTTGGGGTTAGGATTTGTAGCAGTGGCGTAGCACGCGTTTTGTAAGTAGGTTTACGGTGATCTACTTTGGAAACGCCACTGACAACGCCTTGACGATCAACCATCGGCAACTGGACCACCGTGAGCAATCGTTTCTGGTACTCGCACTCAAGCCACTTGTTAATTTCATCTACCATGATGAATAGCATTGTGCCACTACTGGGTCCACGTAGGCGGCGCGGATGCGTTCCTGTATGGGATGATCCTTCAGTGTTCAGTCACAGTCTTATCAGTGCGATGTTGCCCTGTATGTTTCGCGGAGGAAGTACATCATACAGTTCCGATTCTTCGCTGTATATGTTTGCGTTCTCTACCTATCTAAATTAATTGTAGATGAACAAACACTATTTAGTAGGCGTATTTGTGAAAATTAAGAAAGTAGGCGTGTAACAATGTGGATGTTATTTTATTTATAGAGCGCGTGAACGCTGCCTTAAAATTCTTTGCAATCGCTAGATGTCACCATCTAACAATATCAAAGCATTACTCGTAATATCATTTCCACTCCCCGTTCTTATCATTTTTAATTTTTAATAAAAGCTTCACAGGACAGCTGAGATGCCCCAACCTTAACAACGTCCTGTGAATATGATTGTCGATACGAAGCACTCTATACATCATGTAGGTTACACAAGCTGCCAACAGAAATCTGGTGGGATTACAGAAAAGGGAAAGAGAGCGAAGATGAGACGGATGGAATTTCTTGGAAGACGACATGTGTTTACAATTTCAACACCTGCAGTCCACTTTTTTCTTAGAAATGCGGGAAATGCAGGGAATGGGCGATTTTGGGGTGGTTTAGGGGTATTAGCAGATCAAATTACCGCGTGGCTTGGGTTGGTCAAATAAATAGGATTTAACATGTGTGTTCATGGTCTTTGTCTTGTAACCGGCTGAAGTGTAAAGTACGGCTTGTCTTGAAATATTTTGTTATACCTTAATCATTGCTGTGTGCTTTTGCTTTGTTATATCAGGTGAGGTATTTGCTTTATTCAATTAATCTATAAATGTGTGTCACTTGAATGTAGATTGTAACCCTTTACTTATGTACTTACTGAATTCAATCACTTGTACCTTTAATGTGTAACCTTTGTTGGTATTGGCAATCATGTTTCATTGTCGGTAGGGCTGTATCTGTGCTTTACATACTTGCTGTTTAATTTGTGTATTGTGCCTTTTAGTCACTCTCGATTATTCCATTGCATTTCATTATATTTGCTTATTTGGGACTGTGAGTAATCAAGAGGGAAGTGTGCTTGTTTAGAGGGGATCGAGCTATTCAAGTTTATACGGCCTTGGTGAACCTAACACTAACATTTTCACTCGTTCCGAACCCAACAACTTTAGCCCACGTCTACAGGCACTCCACTGGGCCTGGGTATTCCTCCTGCCCGGCGAGGTATATTTGACATCTCTTAGTTTTGTCCGATGTATGTGTGGTACCTGGGGAATGGCTCGATCCCATTTTGGTTACTCATAGCGTGTTTGTAGTAGTTACCCCGGTTTCGAGAGGGCTCAAAGGTGCTGTACATTGGATGTTGTTCATTATAGGACTACTCCGAATTAGGTTTTCCTGCAGTTTTCCTAATTCGTAAGGTAAATGCCGGAGTAGTATAGAACCACTTAAGACCCTCTGCAGGGGCACCGTTTTGGTATTAGCTGCAATATAAACTTAATCAACTATTACTTTTGGTGTTCCTTACCCATTAAACGCCCTCAGTGCCTGCTGAGAACCCAGTAATTACACAACGTAGGTGTCCTACATGACGATCACGATCTTAGTGCACTCGGAGTGGCCCCAGAGTGACAGATTCTCGCGGGAAATGTAAGCGAGAATATTCAAATAGGTAGCCATGTTAGTTTGGCATTCCCGCTACTACAGAATATGGTCCAATATTCCAGTGTGACTTGAAGTTGGCGTCAGCCACCAAGATAGTAGGAGGCTAAGATCATCACACAGCTCTCCCTGTAATTTGTTGATCTGACCAAGACCCGTTCGATCTCCACTTATCTGTGAAGGTAGGACCTGGGAAGAAGACCTGGTTGATAACATTGTCACTGCTTAAACTTATAATTAGCCCATAAAATATTATGAAATTAAAAATCCACATTCGTGAACTCTAAAAAGAATTACCTTCAAGTTCCCTTTCTAACACAAACCTAATGTACCTCTAATTAATAAGAGAGTGATTTAGAAAACAGCAATATAAAGCGAATATCCTAAAAAGAACGCGAGAGATAACAATTGATTTAGCAAATGGCGGCCACTTACGTATGTCAATTTATAGCCTCCAAAATGAGAGAAAACTGCATCCCGATCCAAAACTAAGTCGAGATTACACGAAAATCATGTAAATCGTCAGAAACCAGACTTATTCTTCAAACTATTGCAATTATACCTTCATTGCAATTCTTAGTGGCTCTTAAAACGTGCCACAAGAATGATGAGAAAACGAAAAGGCATTGATACATTGTTTAATATCCATGGTTAACCAATCATACAGTTTGTTTTTGGACTACTATATAACGGGGCCTATTAGGTTGGATTTGATTTTTTTCGATTTTTCCGGCAAAAATGAGTAAACTAGAACAAATGTCAAGGTTCTAGAGTGTCTTCCCAAACAAATTTTGGTTATAATATGAAGAATTTAGCTGGTCGACTGTAGTATCACGAATTCGTGGGTATTTTTTGCGCGTGATTCATCAATGATTTTTTTATTGCCTCTAATCCTGAGAGCTCAGCTGACAGTCTTTCTATTAGGGACATAACCTGAGCTCATTATGAGATAAGCTTGCAGCTTCCTGAGCAAAAGAGACAGAATTAATTAACGACTTTTAAAATCATCTAGGATTGGTAGAAAAAGAGTAGTAACCAATGAAAAATTCGACATCGCCATTTTGAAAGTTAGTCCATTGTCGGCGTTCAAAATTACGAAGAAACTAAGGAGGGATTAGTGAGATTTAAAAGAACAAGGACTTATTTAAGCTCTGAGTATCGCAGGTACCAGCAGAAGAGGCTGAATATTGTAACGAAGCATCTGTTTTCCGTGTTGAAATTACCAGTTTTAATGATCACTCTGTAGATGGAGAGCCGGTTTCAAGAGGCGCTTTAAGTTGGGCACCGAAAATACTTATTTTAGTTTCGTTTATTACCCATTAATCGATTTTAGTTTCCTATTCGTATACGAAATCCGGCATTAAAACGTTTGATCTCACATTCCAAGGAACCAAAGAGTGTCTGCCAAATTTGGAGATTTCATTCCGACTATTTGGATAAGTATAATTAACCTTAATTAGTTGAATGGGATACAATAACAGCTTCCGATTAAGTCTAAATTAAATCCCTAGGTGCGCCCTTAAAAAACTTAAATTTTGACACCGATCCCGTATTTTTAAGACGTCTGGGAAGGACGTAATTAATTGTAATGTTGTAATTTTTACATGCAGGTAACGAAATATGCTGTGCCGGTTGGAAAAACCGTCGTTCCCCCGTTGTATACCCTACCTTTATATAAGGTAAACGCTTATTTTACAAGGGCCACTTTTGCTTGTTATAAATACGTTAAGTTATCTAGCTTTTCCGTAAATTTTCTCAATTTTGATTTGTTTGAAATTAATTCTAACACGCCGTATTTAAATCTGCTTTTTCATTTCGGAGAAACGCACGTTTAATTGCAAAGTAAGCTTTTTGCTATAATCCGTTTCATTAATTATAAGGGGGGGGAGAGATATTGTCTTGCTTTCCTGCAATTGCTTTCCCGTAGAAACCGCTACCAAATCCGATTATTTACCGTCTCCGCTTAGGGAAATTGCTGTACGATTTAAGTTTGTTTTAGCATTCATCAGTAGCCGCCCTTTAGAAGACCTAGGACCGGCGTTCTCCATTGGAGTTACCCCGAGCGCCGCCGACCGCGTCTTGTCCGGAAGTAAGAGAGACCGAAACACATAGGGGCGCTCGAATCACTTCCGTTCCGCCGTTTCTTGTCGATGTGCCGCCTCCGTCACCGTTTACAGGTTTAGATTAGTAAATTACCGCTGGATCTTACCTTCATTAAATTATATTTTTGTAATTATACCGTCTATTTTCGGCGTAAAGGTTGGTGTGCGAGCTTCCGGCGAAAGTTTATCGCAAATTAAGCAGACGGGCAGGAGTAACTATGACTCTCGAGGGATAACGTGACGCTATTGAACCAAGAAATTACGTTGGAAGTTTTCCTATCGTACTGTAGTACATAAAAATATTAGTTAATATTTTGCCGTCAGTTCAACAAAGTGCCGTATGGGTTATTCAAGCAGTCTTGTATTGCTTTGATTAACAAATATAATTGTGACTAATTGATTAAAGGAGTTACAATAAAAACAAATGACTGTCTAAAAGTACAACCCATCGGTTCCTTTAGCGAATGGTGGCGTAGAGTTGGTTGTTAAGTAATATTCTCCTTCGGCTGTTGTAATTGGGAGCAGATCTCCTACAACAATTCTCGATGAATTGTCACATGCGCCATTTTTGAACTCGTCACAAGTGCACTTGACCGTTATAAAATTTAACGACGTGATGCTTTCAATATAGATCTCAACCGACCGTATGTGGCTGCAAAAAACTACAAAAGATCGTTATTTTTATACTCGCCCGAAACTTACACGCGGCGAGTAAGAGATTGTCAATGGGCACACCGGGCGTGTAAGGGCAACTGAGCTGATCGTTGCCACACGTTTTAAGTACGACTAAAAAAGCCGCGCTGAAGTAGACATCGACAACACCGCACCTAATCGACATCCCATAGGTACTCGTATGGAACACTTGGACCATTGTGGCGTCGCCCGCGTCCAGACGCTCGTCGACCGGTTTGGATTCAAACAGCTCCTTGGCCGGATCCAGCGCGATAATGTTCGTCAGATTTTCTCCCCCCGTCTTGTTTTGGTACACCTGCCCGGCAAATGCGCATACATGCGCCCCCAACGAAAAACCAACCAACCTCGTAGTCGCTAAGGTAATCGTTCCGTTCCGCACCCACTCGTAGATGGCTTCGCCCAGAAAAATTCCGACCGCCGGTACGGCCTGCGCCGAGCTCGGGTACCAGGCGTTCATCGCCTCCTTCGACCAGTCCAACGCGATGACGTTCCGCTCCTCGACGGCGAGGTGCGCGTCTTTAGCCCTAAGAATCCAAGATTGGGTCGCGCACTGCTCCCAGCCGTGTACGATTATTACTGTCTGATTAGAGGCAGCCGCTTCGCTAATGTCGGTCGTTCCGTTCGGATACGCGGTCGTGTACAACGTGAACGTCCACACGTTGGGGCAAATTGTTGCGGGTTGCGCCTCGACGCCATAACCTGCAAAGGAGAACTAAACCATCAATCAACTCGAGTTTACACAACGAAACAAAATAACTGAGAGGTTCGTACCCATCGCCATAGGGCGGGCCAAAAGAGTGCTATCATCATGGCAGTGTTTCACGAAGTGTCGTTGGGCATAGCGGGATTTTGGTATCTTGCACGTTTGCGAAATGTGTAACAAATTAAATTAGTTGCTAATTTCTCAAAGCGCAAAGTAAACATTCATGTTTAAAAAGTGTAACGGTACATCCCGTTAGGATTCAAATCTCTTTTTCGTTCGTCCTTCTATTATGTAAATAGGTTCCCCGTGTAGTAGCGGGAAGTTGAATATCCCTACCGCAGAGGGCACTGCGTGTCGTAGTAGGCTATTAAACAACGGTCAGTCTGTTCAGCACAGTTTTTTGTTTCAGTATCAGAGGTGGACTCTTTCCATGATACTGCGTGCCATAGCACATATTGGTGTAAGTGCGAATTTTAATGAGTGTTAGAGGAAGTTAGGTTTTAATATTAAGTATCTTTTGGCAGTTAGGTTGCTTTGTAAAATAAGGTTGTAGTATACTTAACCCAAAAGTTCTACGCTAAGTTCACATTACAGAAACACGGAAATAAAATCAACCCGACAACGTTTGAAAATGGCAACCGCAATGAAAAACTGTATGGAGAGTTAGAGAGCGAACTTCAACAACAAGGGAATGGGGAAACTAGCCCAGAGATTCTAACCGAAAGAGGCGCTTCGGTAAAAATTTCTGTTACTTCAGTCCACATATCAATCATATGTTCGCATGCGTTGATCACATCTGTTATCCTTTTCGTCTGGTTCGAATGCAACGTCTTAAATCGAAAAGTTATATTCGCACGAAATACAATATTCTAAGCGTGCATTACGTGGGCCAAGCTGCACTTTTATCTCTGCAGTAATGAATCCATTATCAACAATGACTCACCTTGACATCAGGAAAACTGAAGCCGTATAAATCTAGTAAGGAAATATTTACATACTGCGGACCATTCCTGACAATTTCGTATTCCACGAATACGGTTGTAGTGTACTTAACCCTCAGGTTCTACGCTAACTTCACACTACAAGAACACGAAAATAAAGTCAGCCCGGCAACGCTAAAAATGGCCACCCGAATGACTATTCCCTCCAAAACTAAACAAGATCCCGCTTAAATTTGAAAAGTGGCAAGTGATAAAACATCTAGGGCAGGGCCCCCTTACGTTAGTTGTAGACACGCTTTGACCTGAAGCACAGTAGGAAAGGAACGTAAAATAAAACACTCAAATTGTGAAAAGTTTGTTTAATAATGATCGTAATTATTAAGATTGTGAAAGCCCGAAAATTTAGTTGATGAACATTAATATATAAACAAAGCAGGCAAACATCTGGACGTTTGAAGTATCTTTGGGTGTTCCTCAAGGATCAGTGCTTGGTCCTCTGCTATTTTTGTTATACTGTGCTGACCTTCCAAAGTTCGCAAAAATTGGTAAATTGGTAGGTTTCGCTGATGATACTACAATTGTGGTCTCGGCCGATACCTCAAATGATTTACTTACTTTAACCAATCTTGCCATGAAGGAATTTAAAAACTGGTGTTGTGTAAATAAACTTGTTTTAAATGTTGAAAAGACCGTATGTCCCGAGTTTGGGAAGATGAGGCCATCAAATGAAACCAATATAAGACTTAACTGTAGTGCAAAGTTTTTGGGTATTTTTATTGACGATGAGTTATCGTGGCGCCAAAAAATAGACCATGTTTGTAAAAAACTTAACAAGACTTTTTATGTGCTGTTAAACTTAAAATCGAGTTTAGATCAAAACGCTCTACTCACAATATACTATGCTCTGGCATACCCCCATAAAAAGTTTTTTAGTGCACAATTGTTTTTATAAAACGAGCGATTTGCATATACTGTGATTTATATTGACCAACTGTGATACGAAAAATTTTTAATGTGTTTTTTAATGTGTTTTTTTAAATGTGTTTTTGTTAATGTTAGTGACTATGTCTATGTCAATGTATATTGATCACAGGCAATAAACATATTATTATTATGGTCGGTGTTTCTTGTGAGAACTCAGGTCTAGCCTGGTTAACTAATCGCACGGATTAAAATCAAGTAACGATTAGTGTCTGTGTCTGGTAAAGTTATGTAGGGTCATTAAAAAAAAAAAAAAAAAAAAATCACACACGTACATTGGACATACATCTAGGGACTAGTGTGTAATTCGTACTTACCAATATAGGTATGATGGGACATAGCCAAACGCTGAATCAGGAAAGAGGAAAACAAAAAACAAAACAAAACAAAACAAAAAAAATCATTATAATAATTCCTGTAATTTTATTAAATGGAGTTTATTTGTGTATGTTTTCTGGCTTTGCGTTTGGGTGATACGAGTGGGTTGTGATAAACGTAGTGTGTTTCTGTGAAGAAGGAGTTTTGTAGTTTTTGTATTTGTATTATTGGTGTACTCTTTGTTCTGAGGTCGTATCTTGTGAGGTGCTTGGGTTTTTGGTGGAGATATTGCAGTATTTTGTAGCCTGTTGATGCTGTTTAAGGTTTTTGAGCTCGTTGTATACGAGTGGGTTGTTTCAGAGAAGAAGGAGTATTGTCTGTTTTTTAAGTTGGCTAGGGCGTGTAACTTTATTGGGATGGACCTGTCTTTGTAGTACATGTTGCTTACTTGTATTTATGGTGTTTTCTTTGGTTTCTTGAGGTGTATTTGTGAGGTTGGCTTTGGGGTTTTTGGTGGAGATATTCGAGGATTTTGTGAGCTAGTAGCAGTGAGTGTAGGGGGGCCGGAGCGGGGCGGGAACGACGTTCCGGCACTTTTTTGTAAGCGGAACGCCGTTCGGGTAAGCATTTTTAAAAAAATAAATGATCGAAAGCTAAGGTTCCAAGGTTATTTACACTCAGCATTACTCAGATTATACCGGGTTGTATTAACAAATTGCTAACTGCACAACTCTAAAAAGTAACTTTGATCGCCGTTTCCGGCCACCTTTTCATTTAGCAACTACAACCACTGGCTAGTAGTTGCTGGTTTTAAGATTTTTTGCGCTGTCGGTTGAATACGAGTGGGTTTGTTTCTGAGAGGTAGAAGTATGTGTGTTTTAACTGTGCTAGAGCTATTATTATATTATCGGTGTTTCTTGTGAGAACTAGGTCTAGCCTGGGTTTAACTATCGCACGGATTAAAAATCAAAGCAACGATTAGTGGTCTGTGTCTGGTGAATTCATGTAGGGTATTAAAAAAAAAAAAAAAAAATCACACGTACATTGGACATCTAGGGATAATGTAATTCGTACTGTACCACATACCTATTG
>NW_022170250.1:16499556-16524557 GCF_008802855.1 Photinus pyralis
AACAACACCATTCTTTACAAACCCTCTTAGATCTGAAATTTTCGCTCATGGGAGACAAGTTAGGATTAACCCCAGTAGGTAGACACGAGATACGCCTGGTAGAGGGCGCTGTTCCTATTAAACAGCGGTACTATCCAGTAAATCCGATTAAACAGAAAATCATTAACGACACCATTGATGAGATGCTTAGGGACAGAGTCATCGAACCATCGAACAGCGGATGGGCTTCACCTGTCTGTCTGATTCCCAAGAAAGACAAAACCTATAGATTTTGTGTGGACTATAGGAAACTTAACTCTTTAACTGAGCGCGACGCTTTTCCTTTGCCCTATATCAATACCATCTTAGACCAATTACGTGACGCTAAATATCTTAGTTCCCTGGACATTAAGTCAGCTTATTGGCAAATAGAGGTTGCTGAGAATTCGCGCCCTTTCACAGCTTTTACTGTGCCTGGTCGTGGTCTTTTCCAATTTCGAAGGATGCCCTTCGGCTTGACTAATGCCCCTGCGACTTTTCAGCGCATTATCGATACCATTTTGGGACCTGAATTGCAACCCAACGTTTTGGTTTATTTGGACGATGTGGTTATTATATCACAAGACTTTGACTCACATTTAAAAATTTTGAACACCGTTTTTGACAAATTAATTGCTGCTGGCTTCACTCTGAATAAAAACAAATGTCACTTCTGCCGTTCAGAACTTAAATATTTAGGGTATGTTGTGGATTCCTTTGGCTTACACCCAGATCCTGACAAAGTCAAGGCGATTTTAGATATTCCAACACCCACTACGGTGAATGATATACGACGTTTCTTAGGAACTTGCGGTTGGTACCGTAGGTTCATTCCTGATTTTTCAACCGTTCTTGCTCCTTTAACCAGACTTCTTCGGAAAAATGTTAAATTTGAATGGACGTCTGAATGTGAGGAATCTTTTCTCAAATTAAAAGAACTTTTGGCAACTGCACCTGTGCTCAATTGCCCGGATTTTACCAAACCTTTTGTCCTTCAGACCGATGCTTCTGCTTATGGGCTAGGAGCTGTCTTGACTCAAACTTTTCCGGATGGGGAGCGAGTGGTATGTTATTTATCCCGATCATTATCCCGAGCGGAACAAAATTACAGCACGACTGAACGTGAGTGCTTAGCAGTCATTTGGGCGGTAGAGCAACTTCGACATTACCTCGAGGGAGTTTCTTTTACAGTCATTACTGACCACCATTCTCTTTTGTGGTTGCATTCTTTGAAAGACCCCCAAGGACGTTTAGCACGCTGGGCTCTTCGTTTACAGCCGTATACCTTTACTCTTGTCCATCGTAAAGGCAAGGACAATATTGTTCCCGATCTTTTGTCACGTACTGTACCTGTGATCGAAGCTGTACATTCTTCAGATGTTACGGTGGATCGGAACGATTTCAAAACTTCTAAAGACCCTTGGTACCTTGGTATGTTTGAAAGATTAGAGCGAAGTCCTCATAAATATCCCGATTGGCGAGTGAAAGATTCGTTGTTGTATAAATATATCAAGTCCGCTTTACAATCTCATGATTATGAAAAATGGAAACTTGTTGTTCCTTCTGATTTTAGACAATCTCTTATACAAGAGAACCACAATAATGTTACTTCAGGACACTTTGGTGTTTATAAGACCTTTTGGCGCATTCATCACCGATATTATTGGCCGAGAATGAAGTGCGATATTAAGCGTTATATTTCTCGCTGTACCACCTGTGCACAACATAAACCTGAACAACTTCGACCTGCAGGGCTTATGGGTTCACATCCTCAAATTTATGAACCGTGGCAGATGATCAGCTTAGATTTTATTGGTCCTTTACCTCGATCCACTCAAGGGCGAACTCATTTATTAGTTGTTAGTGACTATATGAGTAAATTTGTACTTCTTTTTCCCATAAGGACGGCGAATGCCAAAACTCTTGTCAAATGTATTGAAGATTCTGTATTTCTTGTGTATGGAGCTCCACAATTCCTTATTTGTGACAATGGCGTGCAGATGCGCAGTAGACTCTTCTTAGATCTGTGTGAAAGCTACCGTGTAAAGGTTCGGTTTACTCCTTTTTATCATCCACAGGCTGATCCTGCGGAGAGGGGGAATCGTGTGGTAAAGCAATTGATAGCCACTTACGTTAAGAACAATCACAAACATTGGGACGTTCATTTAGCTTCGATAGCTTGTGCTCTTCGAACTTCTAAGCACGAAACCATAGGTGTGACTCCCTATCGTGCTAATTTTGGGAAAGAATTTCGTATTCGAGGGGACAGCTTCGACACTGACATGACGGACAATGAGCCGATTGACGTAGAACAACGGTTAGCGCAACAGCAAGGACTGTACGACAAAATTATTGCACGCATTAAAGACAGTCATGACCGCAACAAGCAACATTATGACTTACGACGTAGGCATGTTAACTATGAGATAGGAGATTTGGTTTGGCGTAAAAATAAGTCTTTGTCTGATGCCACTAAAGATTATTCAGCGAAGTTAGCCCCCAGATTTTTAGGACCATTTACGGTTAGCCGTAAAATGGGGTATTTGACCTATGAGTTGAAAGATTCTAATGGTAAATCTTCTGGAACGTGGCACGTCCAGGATCTCAAACCTTATATTGAACCCGATGATCATGGTTAGACATTTATTGTCGCCGGATTGCTTGTTTGTTGACGATTTTGAACCACTAATTTTGACGTATTCTTATTCTTGGATTTGACTTTGATATATGTATTTATATGTTATATGTTCCATATTTCTTCTTCTTCTTCCTCTTTGGGTGGTTTGGTTGGGCACAGGGGATGGACTCTCGGATCGTAGCAACAACACCTGCTAGGGGATTCGTCCCGATCCATTATCCTCCTTCTTTCTTTTTCTATCTGCACCTCAAACACTTTTCTTCTTCTAATTTCCTCAGGGGAAATTTGGGAGAGGTTGCCCTTTTCTTTTCGCTTTCCTATATTCTATCTTTTTCTTCTCTTCTTTCTTCCATTTCCGTTCCATAGAATGAATGAATGTTTGAATGGATGGGTAGTTGACACACAAGAGGAAGGGGGTGGGTGCGCCTTCCCTGTGCGAGCCTCGGTGACCATGGGACCCCTGGAATCGGCATGAATGAGTTTTTTTTTCTCCGCAAATGTGATTTCTTCTTTCTCTCTTACTGTCTTCTATCCATAGCACCTTCTTCATTTCATTGCGCTAGTGCATGGTGGAGTTGGGTTGGAAAGGTACCTTCTTTTTGGGGGTTTCCTTCTACACTTTTTCGGCAAGGGGGTCAAAATTTGGGCTTTTGTGTCGTTTTTAGTCAGGGAGGGGGGTTTCTTTATTTTGGGGATTTTGGTGCTGCATCACTTGAAACTGTAGGGTTTCTTTCTTCTGGGTGGGCACTGGATTTGGTTTTCTTGGGGGTGACTAGTAGTTGGATTGGGGTTGTAGGAAAGGGGTTGCTATTGTCATGATACCCGACGGCGCGAGATTCCATCTTTACGCGAGGGCATGTCAATACCTGATTTTGCATACCTTTTCCGCTGCTGGAGAACCTGGGAAAATTCTTGAAGGTGAAATTCTTTGGGGGGGAGTTTTTTTTTACACTGGGGTGGGTTTTCAATTTGTTTGCTTCCTTTTCGAGTGTGTGTGCTGGGTTTTTCGATCGTCGGAAAACTTGTAGTTTCCCTCCTGTCGAAGGAGAGGGGGGGTGTAACAGTTTAGTTTATCCGTATTCAAATTTCAAAATTACCGCTTGCTACGTTAGGCAGGATATAGGTGAGATGGCGTCACTTGTACGCGTGCTTCTTTCCTCGCGCAGAATCGCGTAATTTTTTCACTTCATTTTCCGTTTTAAAGCCAACGAGGTTGTACTTGTAGAGCGTGGCATTGTGAATTCTTCTAAAACCAGTGGGTAATATTTGCCATCATTCACGTAAAATCTCTGACAATTTTACCTGTTTATTGGCGTTGTCGAGTAGAGTAACTCAGAAGCCGTTTTCTCCGTTGTGAGGCTATATCTGGTGGAAGTTCATCGCCCTACCTACATATTCACAACCTCTTGGATAATTTCCATACCTATTTCATTGATTTAAGTATTTTTCATTACCCTCCTGACGATTTCAGGTATGTTATTAAAAATCTCGTTAAGGGAGTTTTACATCTTCATTACTTTTAGGGGGTCCATGTAGTAGATGAATTCTTGTACCGGTCAATCCATGTAGTAGATGAATTCTTGTACCGGTCAATCCATGTAGTAGATGAATTCTTGTACCGGTCAATCCATGTAGTAGATGAATTCTTGTACCGTCAATCCATTGACGAATCCTGTAAATGAATTTGCATCTTGCGAATATTCCGGAGTACGAACACCTGTTGATTGCCGGCAGCTATCCGGCGTACCACCGAGTAGATAAGCGCTAACACCTAAACGATACCGGGAGCGACCAGCTGATTGTGGAATTTTCGGAAGATACGATCTTTTACACAACCTTTTTTTTTTATTTGCTTCAATACCGTTAATCTAGTGTAACCTTCCGACGATTTATGATTGGAGCTTTGTATTTTGTTCGCATCTAGTGTTTTGAGGTCGTGGCTCTCTTCAAGAGCAACGCACCTGTATTTAACGTATGGGTAAACGAGCCGGCTACGAGTAAGCTATTTTTGGCCCTTCTGGCTCATATAATCGTTCCGAGCGTTGTAGCTTGGGGTTTGCTTTTGTGTTACAGAACTGGAACTTCGAAGGAGAGCTCTTTTTCGGAGAAGACAGCTTATGTGTGATTCAAGGTAAGATTTTTAATTTACTTGTACCCAGTGTTGCCTATATGAGTTGTTATTCGGGTTAACTTAATTCAATCTTTGAATCCATTGAAATCTTAACTACATTTTTGCTCGATCATTGTTGTAGGGGTCTGGTAACGTAATTATTAGGGAAGTGTTCATGAATTTATTTGGGGATTATTTTTTGTCATTTAAAGTATTTGTTATTGTCGTATTGAAGATACATTTTATTTGCCGATCCTGCACCGTTTTGTCAGGATTAATAAATCAGAATTGCTCGTAGTGAGTTTATTATTTGGCTCTCTTGTGTTTTCCCAATTTCTATACAGGAGAGGTCAGAATTTGTGCAAAATTGGGTGGCGCTCAACTAATCCTTTGTAGTAACTACCAAAGATCAAAAACTTATGTTATATGCCCAAACGAACAAACCGCTGTGGAAGATTCTCATCTCGAGCCCTTCTTTTAATTAAGAATCTGAGCTAGCTGGCCGTTTATGCGGCGGGGTTTGAGTTTTACAGCGCCGAACTAACCTCACGTTATACAAAGCAAAAGCACACAGCAGTTATTAATGTATAACCAAAATACTTCCAGACAAGCCGTACTTTACACTTCAGCAGGTTACAAGACAAAGACCCCGAACACACATGTTAAATCCTATTTATTTGACCAACCCAAGCCACGCGGTAATTTGATCTGCTAATACCCCTAAACCACCCCAAAATCGCCCATTCCCTGCATTTCCCGCATTTCTAAGAAAAAAGTGGACTGCAGGTGTTGAAATTGTAAACACATGTCGTCTTCCAAGAAATTCCATCCGTCTCATCTTCGCTCTCTTTCCCTTTTCTGTAATCCCACCAGATTTCTGTTGGCAGCTTGTGTAACCTACATGATGTATAGAGTGCTTCGTATCGACAATCATATTCACAGGACGTTGTTAAGGTTGGGGCATCTCAGCTGTCCTGTGAAGCTTTTATTAAAAATTAAAAATGATAAGAACGGGGAGTGGAAATGATATTACGAGTAATGCTTTGATATTGTTAGATGGTGACATCTAGCGATTGCAAAGAATTTTAAGGCAGCGTTCACGCGCTCTATAAATAAAATAACATCCACATTGTTACACGCCTACTTTCTTAATTTTCACAAATACGCCTACTAAATAGTGTTTGTTCATCTACAATTAATTTAGATAGGTAGAGAACGCAAACATATACAGCGAAGAATCGGAACTGTATGATGTACTTCCTCCGCGAAACATACAGGGCAACATCGCACTGATAAGACTGTGACTGAACACTGAAGGATCATCCCATACAGGAACGCATCCGCGCCGCCTACGTGGACCCAGTAGTGGCACAATGCTATTCATCATGGTAGATGAAATTAACAAGTGGCTTGAGTGCGAGTACCAGAAACGATTGCTCACGGTGGTCCAGTTGCCGATGGTTGATCGTCAAGGCGTTGTCAGTGGCGTTTCCAAAGTAGATCACCGTAAACCTACTTACAAAACGCGTGCTACGCCACTGCTACAAATCCTAACCCCAAAATCTATCAGCTGATATGTAAGTAAATGAGTAAATTTCCGTCAGCAACGAGTTGTGTTCTCTTCCTTTGCCATTGTGGGTGTAGTGGCATCATAATGTCGGCAGTCGTTAAAGTGGAACTTAAACAAGAAGAAGAAATAAACGCATTCATTGACGAAAAGGTCTGTTTTACCAATGACGTTTGCGCAACGATTAAACAGGAGATGAATGAAACTACTAGTCCCACTGATCACTCCCATTTGTATACCAGAAATGATGTGAACCCAGAAACTGAACGTAAAGGAGTCATCTTGCTGAAATCTTCAGTAGATTTCCCATACTTTAAGCAACCGCAAGACTCGAAACTATTTAAATGTGGTCAATGTGATTACGCAAGCAATAATAAGTGTAATTTTAACACGCATCTCCTAACACACAAAGTTTCCAAGGATTTAAAATGCACAGAGTGTGATTACGCGACCAATAACAAATTCCATTTTAAAAGGCATTTATTAAATCACAAAAGCTCAAAAGATTTCAAATGTGACCTGTGTGATTACGCAACCAATGATAAATACCATTTTAAGGGTCATTTGTTAACACACAAGCCTTTCAAGGATTTTAAATGTGTTCATTGTAACTACGCGTCCCATAGAAAATCCAACTTGGAAGCACATCTGTTGATGCACAAGTCTGACAAGGATTTTAAGTGTGCCCATTGTGACTATGCAACCCATAGAAAAGCCAACTTAGAAATTCATGTTTTAAAACACAAGGATTCCAAAGATTTAAAATGTGTCTACTGTGATTATGCAACAAACAATAAATGCAATTTTAAAACGCATCTCTTAACACACAAAGTTTCGAAAGACTTAAAATGCGTCGATTGTGATTATGCAACAAACAATAAATGCAATTTTAAAACGCATCTCTTAACACACAAAGTTTCGAAAGACTTAAAATGCGTCGATTGTGATTATGAAACCAATAATAAATCCCACTTCAAAGGGCATTTGTTAACACACGTGTCGTCCAAGGATATAAAATGTGACCGCTGTGATTACGCAACCAATGATAAATATCGTTTCAAAAGACATCAATTAACACACAAAGCCACCAAAGATTTCAAGTGTGTTCATTGTGATTACACAACCAATGACAACTCTAACTTTAAGACACATACATTGAATCACAAGATTTCCAAGGATTTTAAGTGTGACCAGTGTGATTATACAACCAATAACAAATACAATTTTAAAAGACATCTTTTAACACATAAAGCTTCCAAGGATTTAAAATGCGTCCATTGTGATTATGCAACTAATGATAAATCGAATTTTAGAGTACATCTTTTAAAACACAAGGTGTCCAAGGATTTTAAGTGTGACCAATGCGATTATGCAACCAATAATAAATCTTATATTAAAGGACACATGCTAACACACAAAATCTCAAAGGATTTTATATGTAGCAGTTGTTATTACGCAACCAATGACAAGTCTAACTTTAAGACTCATCTTGTCAAACACGAAGTTGCCACGGATTTAAAGTGTACCGAGTGCGATTACGCTACATATAACAAGTCCTTTTTTAAGACCCACCTGTTAACACATAACACTACGAACGATTTAAAATGTGTGCAGTATAACTATGCAACGAATAAGAAATCTCATTTTAAAGGACACTTGTTAACACACAATCCTTGCAAGGATATAAAGTGTGCCCGGTGCGATTACGCGACGAACAATAAATCTCACTTTAAAAGACATCTGTTGACACATGAGATGTGCTCTATGTGATTTTGCAACCAGGTATAAATCCTGCGTTAAAAAACATTTGTTAACGCACAAAACTGCAAATGAGTTAAGATGTGACCGGTGTGATTACGCAAGCAATAGTAAATAACATCTATTATCACACCAGACTTTCTAGATTTTAAATTGTGAATGTGTATAGTCCCCAAGACTTTCAATAGCTTTAATATTTGTTTAAAGATGCAACGTCGATAGTAATGTATAAGTTGATGTAGTATAGCTTAGGCAATCAATCCACTACACACTTTTCTTGGCATGTGGAAGACTGGTGACATAGCTATCAACAGGGATATAATGGCAAGAAATGTGATGGCTTTGAATAGTTTAAATTGTAAACCTTAGATGTCTCTACCATTGAGAAAAATTGATTTACTTTATTTAATTATTCTAATTTTTGTTTCGATAATCGATTCAGATACACAGACCACATCTATATCTCTGGCTATACTGCTCATATTGGCTAGTAAGAAAAGAGCATTATTCGACGCCTAATTTTATGCAACCGAAGTAACATGTTCACGTATTTTGCATTCGGCCGCTATTATCCTTAAGTTTCTTATGGGATTCTCCTCAACAATTAACTCCGGCTCCGCCACCTCCGATCAGTACTTTTAGTATGTTGTTTAAGACACCTTCACCTACAACTATATCAAAATTCGCATTTACACGAATTATTTCCCCTATTTGGGAGTTTTTGGTCTTCATTGCGTGTGCTATGGTATGACTCCTACCTACAACATAAATTTTATTTTATTGTAAACCTACTAATAGACAAAGACAATAAAACCAAGACAAAGAAACAAAAACAACTCAAACCGTTTTTCTAACATAATAAAGTAACTGTTTTTACTGAGGGAGCTCAGGAGCATCTGTGATTTTAATATAACGCCTAATTTCTTATAATCAGAATTAGCACATTTAAAAATCTTTATTTTTAAGTGATTTTAAAAATCTCAAATATCTCAATTAATCCTTAGATACGGTATGTTTTAAAAGATGTCGCTTGAAGAGGTATTTATTATATGTCCCATATTCACAATCAGCACATTTAAAATCCTTAGAAACTTTATGTTTTAGAAGATGTCGTTTGAAGTGGGCTTTGTTACTTGTCTCATAATCACAAGAAGCACATTTAAAATCTTTAGAAACTTTATGTTTTAAAATATGATTTTTAAAGTTGCGTTGAACATTTGTCTCATAATCACAATGAACACATTTAAAATCTTTAGAAACTATATGTATTAAAAGATGCCGCTTGATGGTGTCTTTGACATTTGTCTCATAATCACAATGAGCACATTTAAAATCTTTAGAAACTTTATGTACTAGAAGATGTTTTTTGTAATCGCTTTTAACATTTGTCCCATAATCACAATCAGGACATTTAAAATCCCTAGAAACTTTATGTTTTAAAAGATGATGTTTGAAGTTCCGTTCAGCATTTGTCTCATACGCACAATGAGCACATTTAAAATCTTTAGAGACATTATGTGTTGAGATATGTCTTTTAAGGTGCTGTTTATTATTTGTCCCATAATCACAAGTATCACATTTAAAATCCTTATAAATTTTATGTTTTAAAAGATGTTGTTTGAGGTTGCCTTTAACGTTTGTCTCATAATCACAATTACCACATTTAAAATCCGTAGACACTTTATGTTTTAAAAGATGTTTGATTCTACCTTTAACATTTATCCTATAATCACAAGTATCACATTTAAAATCCTTATAAACTTTATGTTTTAAAAGATGTTGTTTGAGGTTACCTTTAACGTTTGTCCCATAATCACAATTAGCACATTTAAAATCTTTGGACACTGTTTTACACCGAGTTAAAAGGTGAACCTGTAAGTCAGAGTGTGACTGTACTTCTCCATTATAAAGAGATTTAGAACACTGTGGACTAATGGTAATTTCGTCCTTTACCAAAACCTCGTTGCTTACCGAAATGTGTCCATGAAGGAAGGAATGGATTTCTTCTTCGTGTTTTGGTTCGATTTTAATGAGTGGTGTGTCATTTTCTTCATCCATACCTAACCACAGTAATGTTATAAATAAACGCGTTAAAAATCTGTTTTGGTTTAAAACAATATAGAGCGAGATCCCTTTGAGCAACCAGACATTACTTACTGTCTGAATAACAGAACTTGTCGCTGACACCACGTCACCGGTTATCACGGGAGGCTACAGTGGCGGAGATGTTATAAAGAGAAAATGCGAAAGGCATGCGCAGTTCAAAGCCAGCTGACCAATTGCTGCAAGCGACTTGCAAGGACCGAGGATATATGTCTTGCACGAACCGCGCAATTGTAGGGATAAATCTAGTTGTCCTTCTGTCACCAACCTATTATCTATTCACCCAACAGATGCAGTTAAGCTCCTCCCAAAAAATTCCCGGCAAATTTAAATGAACATTTTTAATTGGTCGAATTTTCAGAACTATTTGCTTCCAATTATAATTGCCGTATCTAAATTGACATCCTTAACGTCAAACCTGTCATTGCGTTTTGTATTTGCCTTGCCTCAATTTCATTTATACGAACAAACTAATCTTTTTGAACTTAATAAACAATTTGAAACTATGTACTGCTGTGTGTTTAAAGGTCAATATTCAAAACATAAAACGATTTTTAATTTCCCGGTTTTTATAATTTTGGGACTGTGAAACGGGTCTGTTTGTTACATTGGCCAAAATTTATTGGGCGTGGCTTAACTGCATCTGTTGGGTGAACAGATTATAGTAAAATACATACTCACTAGTCACTACTTTATTTAATTGTTACCGACTTTGTTGACAAATCCACGGTTTTCTTTTGGTCTGTTATGAATACATTTTATTTTAATTGTAATCTAGTTATGAGTACTTATAATACATTTTGTGAAATATATTTATAATTGAAAAATTCTTAATGTAAAGATTTACAAAAATGTTCAAATTATAGTCGGTAATTCAGCGTACGGGACCTGAGCCAAGGTCGGCCGAGCCTAGGGGCACTGAAAACTGCTCAACTATTTTTCTAACATCCTGTAGTCAAAAATGGTCACCGAGTAAGCTCAGGAACACCTGTAATTTGAAGATAACGTCTGATGTCTTATAATCGCTATTAGCACTTTTAAAAACTTTAAACTTTTGTTTTAAAAAGTGATGTTTAAGAGAGGTTTTGCCTTTTATTCTAAAACCACAAATATCTTAATTAAATTCCTTAGACACTGTATGTTGTAAAAGATGTCGCTTGAAGTTGTATTTATTATTTGTCTCATAATCGCAATCGGCACATTTAAAATCCTTAGAAACTTTATGTATTAAAAGATGTCGTTTGAAGATGCCCTTTACATTTGACCCATAACCACAATCAGCACACTTAAAATCTTTAGAAACTTTATGTATTAAAAGATGTGATTTGAAGCTGCCTTTATAATTTGTCTGATAATCACAATCGGAACATTTAAAATCCTTAGAAACTTTATGTTTTAAAAGATGATGTTTCAGGGAGTCTTTATAATTTGTCTCATAATCACAATGAGCACACTTAAAATCTTTAAAAACTGAATGTTTTGAAAAATGTTTTTTGAATGCGCTTTTATCATTTGTCCCATAATCACAAACAGTACATTTAAAATCTTTACAAATTTTATGTTTTAAAAGATGTCGATCCAGGTTGCATTTAACATTTGTGTTATAATCACAAACAACACATTTAAAATTCTCAGACACTTTATGTATTAAAAGATGTCTTTTGAAAGTGGTCTTATCATTCGTCTCATAGTCACAATCAGCACATTTCAATTCCTTAGAAACATGTTTCAAAACGTGTCGTTTTAACTTGCGTTTATCATTTGTCCCATACTCACAATCAGCACATTTGAAATTCTTAAAGATGTTATGTGTTAAAAGATGTTGGTTGAAGTTGCCTTTAACATTTGTCCCATACTCACAATCAGCACATTCAAAATCCTTAAAAACATTATGTTTCAAAAGATGTTGGTTGAAGTCGCCTTTAACATTTGTCCTATAACCACAATCACATTTAAAATCTTTATGTGTTAAGGAATGTTGTTTCAATGCGCTTTTATCATTTGTCCCATAATCACAATCGGCACATTTAAAATCTTTAACAATTTTATGTTTTAAAATATGGCGTTTGAAATAGCGTTTAACATTTGTTTCATAATCACAATCGCCACATTTCAAATGCTTAGAAATGCTATGTATTAAAAGATGTCGTTTGAAGATGCTTTTAACATTTGTCGCATAATTACAGTCAGCACATGTAAAATCCTTACAAACTTTATGTTTTAAGAGGTGATGTTTGAAGTTGCGTTCCGTATTTGTTTCATAATCACAAACAGCACATTTAAAATCTTGAGAAACGTTATGTTTTAAAAGATGTTGTTTGTAGTTGAATTTAATATTTGTTTTATAATCACAATGAGCACATTTAAATTCCTTAGACACTTTATGTTTTAAAAGATGTTGTTTGATTCTGCTTTTAACATTTGTCTCATAATCACAATTAGCACATTTAAAATCTTGAGATACTTTATGTTTTAAAAGATGTTGTTTGATGTAGCTTTTGATATTTGTTTTATAATCACAATGAGCACATTTAAAATCCTTAAATCCTTGATGTATTAAAAGGTGTTGTCTGATCCTGCTTTTATCATTTGTCTTATAATCGCAATGAGCACATTTAAAATCCTTAAACACTTTATGTATTAAAAGATGTCGTTGGAAGTTGCTTTTATCATATGTCCCATACTCACAATCAGCACATTTAAAATCCTTACAAACTTTGTGTTTTAAAAGATGTTTGAAGTTGTCTTTAACATTTGTCTCATAATCACAATCAGCACATTTAACATGTTGGGACACTGTTTTGTATTGAGTTAAAAGATTACGCTGAAAGTCAGAGTGTTGTGGTTCTTGTTCATTATACAGAGATTTGGAACACTGTGGACTAATGGAAATTTCGTCCTTTACTGTCACCAAAACCTCGTTGCTTACTGAAACGTGTCCCTGAAGAAAAGAATGGATTTCTTCTTCTTGTTTTGGTTCGATTTTAATGGGTAGTATTAGTATGTCATTATCTCCATCCATACCTAACAATAAATCTGTTTTGGTATTAAACAATATAGTTATACAGCGAGATTTAGGTAACCAGACATTACTTACTTTCTGAATAACAAAATTTATTGAATAAGAGTTAACCGCACGTCACCATTGATCAGAAATGGCTTCAAAAGAGAGTACGGTGACGTTGAGCATGCGCTCTACAATTTTTGTGTGTGCATTTCAAAAAATTTAAGACGACAATCTGAAATCTACGAAGCCGTCTAATGGACATCGTCTTTTTTATTGTTGTCTCTACTTTCTATTGAGGATATTTTCGACAAACTTTATCAAAATAACATTAGGAACTTTTAGTCTAAATAATTCACCTAGGGAATTTTGAAATAGAAGTTGCATTAAGTTGGCAGTATGGCGTCTCAAATATTTCTCTCATTTGAATACGTCTTATCAATTTTGTTTTAATTAATTAACTTCAGAAATTGGTACATTACTGTGGAACAATTCATAAAGGCGAAATGCAGTCCCCCTTCCTGTTAATTAATTTATGTGAAATTCAATCATATCACTTTAGATTTCTTGTATTTTCATTCAACTCAACAAACTTTTTGCATTTCAGTGTTTCATTTTGCGTTCCTTCCCTACTGTACTTCAGGTCATAGAGTTTTTTTCAACTAACGTAAGGGGGGGTCTGCTTTAGATGTTTGGTCAAGGACTTTTTTTTTATTTCAAATTTAAGCGAGATTCTGTTTAGCTTTTAGAGGTAATAGCCATTTCGGTTGCCATTTTTAAACGTTGCCGGATTGATTTTATTTCCGTGTTTGGTAGTGAAAAGATAGTGTGGAAGATATTGCAGTGTATATTTACGATGGCTATAAATCGGAATATTCCATGAACAGAATGGATTGGGACATAGCACAGGAGCTGAGATCTCATCTAGAGTGAGTGACCTTGATGTTATTTATTAAAAAAAAGAATATTCCCTTTGACGGAAAGCTTATTTATTAGGGTATAGACAGTGCTCCTACTATCTTTTAGGAAAATTGATTTAAAATTATGCTATACCAAGGAAAACTGAAGTGGACCTGCACACTCATAGAAAATGACACATTTACCTTATAATCACACATAATACATTTAAATACATTACTTAGATTCTTTTATGTTTCAAAAGGTGATGTTTAAGATAGGTTTTACTTTTTGTCCCAAAATCACAAATATCACATTTAAAATCCTTAGACATTGTATGTTTCAAAAGATGCCGCTTGAAGAGGAATTTATTATTTGTCTCATAATCACAATCACCACATTTAAAATCCTTAGAAACTTTATGTATTAAAAGATGTCGTTTGAAGGTGCCTTTCACATTTGTCCCATAAGCGCAATCAGGACATTTAAAATCCTTAGAAACTACATGTTTTAAAATATGTCGCTTGTAGAGTTGACTATTATTTGTCCCATAATCACAATCAGCACACTTAAAATCCCTAGAAACGTTATGTTTTAAAAGATGTTGTTTGAAGTTGCCTTTAACATTTGTTCCATAATCACAATGAGCACATTTAAAATCTTTATCAACTGTATGTGTTGAACAATGTTTTTTGAATGCGCTTTTATCATTGGTCCCATAATCACAATCAGTACATTTAAAATCTTTAAAAATTGAATGTTTTAAAAGATGTCGTTCCAGGTTGCGTTTAACATTTGTCCTATAATCACAAACAGCACAGTTAAAATTCTCAGAAACTTTATGTATTAAAAGATGTCGTTTGAAGATGCTTTTATCATTTGTTTCATAGTCACAATCAGCACATTTAAAATACTTAGAAACATGTCTTAAAACGTGTCGTTTTAACTTGCGTTTATCACTCGTCCCATACTCACAAACAGCACATTTAAAATCCTTAAAAACGTTATGTTTTAAAAGATGTTGTTTGAAATTGCCTTTAACATTTGTCCCATAATCACAATGAGCACATTTAAAATCTTTAAAGTCTTTATGTGTTAAAAAATGTTGTTTGAATGCGCTTTTATCATTTGTTCCATAATCACAATCAGCACATTTAAAATCTTTAAAAATTTTATGTTTTAAAAGATGTCGTTTGAAATAGCGTTTAACATTTGTCTGATAATCACAATCAGCACATTTAAATAGTCTAGACACTTTATGTATTAAAATATGTCGTTTGAAGGTGCTTTTAACATTGGTTTCATAATTACAATTAGCACATTTAAAATCCTTACAAACTTTATGTTTTAAAAGATGATGTTTGAAGTTGCGTTTCATATTTGTCTCATAATCACAATCAGCACATTTAAAATCTTCAGAAACTGTATGTTTTAAAAGATGTTGTTTAAAGTTGCCTTTAATATTTGTTTTATAATCGCAATGAGCACATTTAAAGTCCTTAGACGCTTTATGTTTTAAAAGGTGCTGTTTGATCCTGCCTTTAACGTTTGTCTCATAATTACAATTTGCACATTTAAAATCATTAGAAACTGGATGTTTTAAAAGATGTTGTTCGAAGTTGCTGTTCACATTTGTTTCATAATCACAATCAGTATATTTAAATTCTTTGGACTCTTCCTTATTATAAATAAGAGATTTTGAACACTGTGCACTAATAGTAATTTCGTCCTTTATTGTTACCAAAACTTCGTTGCTTACTGGAATGTGCCCCTGAAAAAATGAATGGATTTCTTCTTCTTGTTTTGGTTCGATTTTAATGAGTAGTGTGTCATTATCTTCATCCATACCTACCTAACAACAAATAATGCTATAAATAAATGAGTTAGGTACAAGTTCTGTTACAAAAATCTATTTTGGTATTAAACATCATACTTATATAGAGCGAGATGCCAGGTCAACCAGACTTTCTAAATAACAAAAGTTATTGGATAAGAACTAACCCCACGTCACCAGCGGCTACAGCGAGTAAACTGCGGAGTGCGGTTATGAAAGGCGTTGAGCATGCGCTTTACTCTTTTAGTATATCTTGCACTTAAAAAAAAAATAAGAAGACAATCTTAAAACTAGGAAGCCGTCTAATGGACATCGTATTTTTTATTTTTGTCTATACCGGGTGTTCAAAAATGATTGCGATAGTTTGTATTTCCCCTAAAACTAACCATTTATAAAGTCGCTAACAGCGTCGTCGGATGTGAATAACGGGGGGGGGGGGCAAAAATCAGCGACCTAGGAGTCTGAAACGTCCCTCCCATGCAAAATTGTGTACGAATTAATGCAAAGCAGTTGGTTTTTTAAGTGACCCTGAAACCTGTTTATTTAATCAATCAAATAATGTATTTTTGAAAGAAGTTTTGAAAAAAATTTAAAAAAAGTGTCGGAGGATGTCTATTTATGTGCAATTGAGCAACTCAGAGATACTTGACTCGATTGAGAAAACCATAGCCATAGATCATTAATATTTTATTTAAAAAATAATGGACTAGAACATACAGTTCGGTATCTGGTTGTTATGACTCCTATGCACAAATTTCATTACTGTAATCTAGATACATTTACAATGCATTTTGTGAAGCATAAATACTATCAACAATTTTTAATGCACTTAGGTATCTATGATGTAAAATAAATATTCAAATTGTGTGCCAAGTCAGCACCCTTTCAACGCACATGCCCTCCCAGAGATGTTGCTCCATAGTCCAGACTATTATTTCTCTTACAATTACAATCAGCACATTTAAAATCCTTACAAACTACATGTTTTCAAAGATGAAGTTTTACTTTTTTATCCCAAAATCATAAATATCACATTTAAAACTCTTAGAATCTGTATGTATTAATATTAAAAAATATCGTTTGAAAGTGCCTTTGATATTTGTGCCATAATCACAATCGGCACATTTAAAATCCTTAGAAACTTAATGTTTTAAAAGAAAATGTCGTTTGAAATTACTTTTAACGTTTGTCTCATAATCACAATGAGCACATTTAAAATCCTTAGAAATTTTATGTTTTAAAAGATGTTGCTTTAAGTTGCCTTTAATATTTGTCCTATAATCACAATGAGCACATTTAACATCTTTGCAAACTTTATGTACTAAAAGATGTTGTTTGAATCTGCTTTTAACGTTTGTCCCATAATCACAATCACCACATTTAAAATCCTTAGACCTTTTATGTTTTAAAAGATGTTGCTTTAAGTTGCCTTTAACATTTGTCTCATAATCACAATGAGCACATTTAACATCTTTGGAAACTTTATGAACTAACAGATGTTGTTTGAAGTTGCATTTAACATTTGTTTCATAATCACAATCTTCACATTTAAATTCCTTAGAATCTTTATGTATTAAAAGATGTCGTTTGAAGGTTCTTTTAACATTTGTCTCATAACCACAACCAGCACACTTAAAATCCTTAGAAACTTTGTGCTTTAAAAGATGTTGCTTGAAGTTGCTTTTAACATTTGTTTCATAATTACAATCAGCACATTTAAAATCCTTACAAACCTTATGTTTTATAATATGTTGTTTCAAGTTGCGTTTTATATTTGTCTCATAATCACAATCAGCACATTTAAAATCTTGAGCAAAATTATGTTTTAAAAGATGTTGTTTGATTCTGCTTTTAACAATGGTCTCATAATCACAAATAGCACATTTAAAATCCTTGAAAACTGTACGTTTTAAAAGATGTTGTTCGAAATTGCCTTTAACATTTGTCCCATAATCACAATCAGCATTTTTAAAATCTTTGGACATTGTTTTAGACCGAATTAAAAGGTCACCTTGAATGTCTTCACTATACTGTGGACTAATGGTAACTTCGTCCTTTACTGTCACCAAAACTTCGTTGCTTACTGAAATGTGTCCTTCAAGGAAGGAATGGATTTCTTCTTCTTGTTTTGGTTCGATTTTAATGGGTAGTGTTTCATTATCTCCATCCATATTAACAACAGTAATGTTATAAATAAACATCCGTTTGAGTTTATCCAAAATCTATTTTGCTATTAAACAATAAGAGAGAGATGCCAGGGCAACCAGACAATACTTACTTTCTGAATAACAAAATTTATTGAATAGCAGTAAGTCCTTGGAGAAGAATCTTTCTTCCATAGTCTGGAGTGTTACGTCATACCGTTGGTCACTCAACCTCAAAACGAACGGTTGTCGCGTGTTCGCTTTGAAAAAAATGGGACAATCCCCGAGTCAAAATTAAAGGATAATAATATTATCCTATCAAGAGTCGGCAGCGCTGTTTGCATTTTTTGATCAATGACGTATATTATACACAGGTGTGTATAATCAACTTAGATCATACATACATAGATATGGCCTCCCATTTACTTTCAATAAGGAGCATCTGTGCCAACATATCCTAACAAACACAGAGATTTATATCTTACGCAGTCGGCAGTAGTAGAACACCGCACATGCGCAGTAGAATCCGAATGTAAACAGCTGGTAACCATAGGCGTTGTCGCACAAATGGGTCACTTGATATTAAGTTACGATTCGTAACTTACGAAGCACATATTTTGTAACTTACGCATACAATAAAATTGCACTTTCTGTACTGCTACGTTCACCACAAATTCTCCGCACCATTTTAATTATTACTTTCGTAAAACTACTCGCATTTTCTACTGTAATAACACCGTAAACCCGTTAATGTTCTACGGAAATAACAAGCCAATGAAATGCCAGGAATGTCAATTTGACAGGCAATTCAGTGCGCATGCTCGGTATTCTACTGTAACTGTCTCTCTCACAAATGTTGGAACAGATTTAATGGCTGAACGCCAATAATGAATATTTGCATGTAATTAAGAGACATAAGTACGAACTCCTGCCTTTACAGTTCAACCAAACCCGAGAAATGATACAGTTCAATATCTGGTTGTTATGACTGCTATTGATAAATTTAATTTTATTGTAATCTAGATACATATATTTACAATGCATTTGGTGAAATATAAATGGTACAATTTTTAATGTAGGAGTAAACTAAATATTCATAATGTACATTTTAAAACATTACTTAGACTCTTTTATGTTTCAAAAAGTGATGTTTAAGATAGCTTTTACTTTTTGTTCCAAAATCACAAATATCACATTTAAATTCTTTAGAATCTGTATGTTTTAAAAGATGCCGCTTAAAGAGGTGTTTATTATTTGTACCATAATCACAATTAACACATTTAAAACCCTTAGAAACTTTATGTATTAAAAGATGTCGTTTGAAGGTGCCTTTAACATTTGTCCCATAATCACAATCGGCACATTTAAAATCCTTAGAAACTCTATGTTTTAAAAAGTGTTGTTTTAACTTGCGTCTATCATTTGTCTCATATTCACAATCAGCACATTTAAAATCCTTGCAAACTTTATGTATTAAAAGATGTTGCTTGAAGTTGCCTTTAACATTTGTCTCATATTCACAATGAGCACATTTAACATCTTTAGAAACTTTATGTACTAAAAGATGTTGATTGAATCTGCTTTTAACATTTGTACCATAATCGCAATCAGCACATTTAAAATCCTTAGAAACTTTATGTTTTAAAAGATGATGTTTGAAGTTACGTTTAACATTTGTCTCATAATCACAATTATCACATTTAAATTCCTTGGAAACTTTATGCTTTAAAAGATGTTGTTTGAAGCTGTTTTTGTCGTTTGTCCCATAATCACAATCAGCACATTTAAAATCTTTAGAAATTTTATGTTTTAAAAGATGATGTTTGAAGTTGCATTTAACATTTGTCTCATAATCACAATCATCACACTTAAATTCCTTTGAAACTTTATGTTTTAAAAGATGTTGTTTAAGGTTACGTTTCACATTTGTCTCATAATCACAATCGGCACATTTTAAAACCTTAGAAACTTTATGTATTAAAAGATGCCGATTGAGGCTGCTTTTATAATTTGTGTCAAAATTACAATCAACACATTTAAAATCTTTATACTCTGTTTTACACTGTGTTAAAAGGTGACGTTGAAAGTCAGACTGTTGCTGTGCTTGTTCATTATACAGAGATTTGGAACACGGGGTACTAATGGTATGTTCTTTCTTTATTGTTACCAAAACTTCGTTGCTTACCGAGATATGTTCCTGAAGAAAGGAATTGACATTTTCTTCTTGTTTTGGTTCGATTTTAATTAGTAATGTGTCATTATCTCCATTCTGTTCTTGTTTTGGTTCGAGTCGAGGTTTGGGATTAATAATAATTGGTACGAATTCATTTCCATCCATACCGAACAAAAATATTGTTATAAATAAATGTGTTACTACTATCTATCAAAAATAAACAACAGAGTGTGATCCAAGGGCACTAGATTGACTTTCTACTTATAACAGATGTAAATTTGTTGAATAAAGGCCAATTCACACAGGTATATGGTTCAGGTCACGCTTCGCTCAAGCGGTGGCATAATATTGTAAACATGCTATTTCAATTGGAATATTCCCTTTTCTAAAAAACTGAGTTAACCTTTTTTTAATGCGTTGTGGCTCCTCAAGGAGCGATAAAATCCACTACTCCCCCACCCTACAGATTGTAGAACATCAATCAGAGGGTTCAAAAGGTACCAACAATTTAAAATTGGCCCAATTTTTGAAGTTCGTTGGAAAAATGGACGTTTTTTGATCGCTTGTAAAAATTTTTCTATTGGACTGATTATGTATGTTTTTTTTTATCGACGCAGAATTTTGTTTTCCTTAATTTACTAAAGAAGTGTTATTCATAAAATATGGACCGTTTTCGAGTTTTAAAGCGAAACACTGAAAAAAGTCCAAACATTTTGAGCTTTTTGGGCTGCCAAAAGTTGTGCCGGGAAAAAATTGGTATTCACTCTTCAAATACATGTTATTTGGCCCCAAATGGACCATTTAAAACAGTAACATCATTTGCACCACCTGTTGCAAATCAAAATTATTTGCATACTGGACTAAACTAAACTTTTTCAATCGTAAATCCATCCTTATAAATGTTGGAGTTTACGTTGTACAACTCTTCCTCTAAACATGCCTCAGCAACTCCAGTCGCACCGTGTGTGGCAACGATGTATGATTACGCGTATTGTTTTCTGTGGTTCGGTATAGTAGATATGTTAGACACAGCATGAGCAGCTTTTCCCTATTCATTGGATGAGTGACACTAGCGGATATCGTTTATGCCTGTATTTCGTGTTTTTGAGAGTTCGTTTCTTGCAAAATCTATCGATAAAAAACGGCGATCTTTGCGAAAACGTTATATGAAAAATAGTTATTCACTTCCATTATAATCCATCCGAAATACTTGTGAATTTACAGAAAAGTGACAACGCGGTCAAGCATGATGATAAGTTCGGATTGTTGCATATAAGATGGCGTCTATATTATTTTTTGTAAAGTCTCATTTTTTCTGTAATATGTATAGTCACCTCCATGGATTGTTTTAATAAAATACCTGTTTAAGTATTTTGCGAGTGTTTGAGTGAGACGATAACAGTGTAACTCTTATTCAACAATTTCTGTTACTCAGAAAGTAGGTAAGTAATATCTACAGTTGTTCTGGGATCTCCTTTTCTATTTTTTTATGCCAAAACAGATTTGTTATAAATCGGAACAAATTGTTATTAGGTATGGATGGAGATGACACACTAATTAAAATCGAACCAAAACAAGAAGAAGAAATCCATTCTTTTCTTGAGGCACACATTGCAGTAAGCAATCAAGCTTTGGTGACAATAAAGGAAGAAATTACTATTACTGCACAGTGTTGTAAATCTTATAATGAAGAAGTACATCAACACTCTGACTTTAAACATCACCTTTTAACTCGAAAAACAGTGTCTAAAGTTTTTAAATGTGCTGATTGTGATTATGAGACAAATGTTAAAATCAACTTCAAACAACATCTTTTAAGACATACAGGTTCTAAGGATTTTAAATGTGGTAATTGTGCCTTTGAGACTATTTATAAATGCAACTTCAAACGACATCTTTTAACACATGAAATTTCTAAGGATTTTAAATGTGCGACTTGTGATTACGGCACAAGTAATAAACAACGCCTCAAGGAACATCTTTTAAAACATAAAGTTTTCAAGGATTTTAAATGTGCTAATTGTGATTTCGAGACAAATTATAAAAACCACTTCAACAAGCATCTTTTAAGACATAAAATTTCAAAAGATTTGAAATGTGCTACTTGTGATTACGGCACAAATAATAAACAACGCCTCAAGGAACATCTTTTAAAACATAAAGTTTTTAAGGATTTTAAATGTGCTAATTGTCTTTATGAAACAAATATTAAAAGCAGCTTCAAACAACATCTTTTACGACATACAATTTCTAAGGATTTTAAATGTGCTAATTGTGATTATGAGACAAATGTTAAAGGCGACTTCAAACGACATCTTTCAAAATATGAAGTTTCTAAGGTTTTTAAATGTGCTAATTGTGTTTATGAATCAAATGTTAAACGCAACTTCAAACGACATCTTTTAAAACATAAAGTTTCAAAGGATTTTAAATGTGCTCATTGTAATTATGGGACAAATGTTAAAAGCAGCTTAAAACAACATCTTTTAAAACATAAAGCTTCTAAGGATTTTAAATGCGCTAATTGTGATTATGAGACAAATGTTAAAACCAACTTCAAACAACATCCTTCAACACATACAGGTTCTAATGATATCGAGAATGATATCAAATGTGCAAATTGTGATTATGAAACAACTCGTAAATCGTCTCTTAAAATTCATCCTTTAAAACATAAAAAGATGGATTTTAAATGTGCTCATTGTGATTATGGCACAAATGTTAAAAACAACTTCAAAAGACATCTTTTAAAACACAAAGTTTCCAACGATTTCAAATGTGCAAATTGTGATTATGAGACTAATCGTAAATCGTCTCTTAAAATTCATCTTTTAAAACATAAACTTCTAATAAATAAAACAGCTACTTTCTATTCAAAGACTAACTGCTAAAACATTCTGGATATAAAATAATGTATTTATCAACAAATTCACGTCCTTTCCTTGGTCCTATTCAGCCATTTAGCGATAGCTTTTTCAAAGGCGTCTTGCGAAATATTTTTGAAGGCTTGCATCCCAGCTTCTAAAAACAAAAATGAGAATTTAATTTACAATAGATATTTACATACGGATTATAAGTTTATTTAGTGTTAATTTAATAAATGATCAGGAAAAGTACTTCTATTATTTCGAAACTCTCCATCATTTTTAGTGCATGAACTATATCCACTATGCCCATTTGTGTAACTTTATGAATGATTTTGCTGGTCCATCACAAATTATAGGCTTTTAACGAGGCTTTTAATTTAAAATAGAAAATATTATCTTTAAATTTAAAGTAGTGAGATAATTAAGATAATCGACAAAGTCTTGAAGTAAATAGTTTGGATCGTTAGGAAGGTTCTAAGATACTTCCTTGGGGAATGCAAGCCCCCCCCCCCCCCCCCCGTATCGGTTTGGTTTTTCTAAAAAGTAAGTAGGCGTGTTTGATTAAATCAAATGTTTTGCTGAAGTAAACAATATTTTTATCGAAACCTTTTCACACTTTCATATAGAGATGAAATCTCGTCCTTGTGCGGAACAGCCTTTGGTGAAGCCAAATTGTCAGTTTGGTAAGTAGTTTTAAGTTTTTCAAAGAAATGATATCTTCGAAGAGTATGGCGGATTGTTCCAATCCACGGGATTTCCTTTTTATAACAATGGGAGTTATAAGGGCATGTTTCAATCCTGTTCGAAACTGCCCCAAACAATATTATGTAAACGACACAATGGGTTTATGAATACTTCATTCCAGCGCACATTTAATAATTCTCACCAAAACTGTCTTCCTGACCACTCTCTCTCAGAGCTGGGTAAAGCCCTCTTGAAAAGGGCTTGAAGCACTAAGCACCGAGCACTTTGTTTTGATAAAAGTGCTTGCAAGCCCTAAGCACTTTTATGTGATGAAAGAGCTTGGAATTACCAAGCACTTTCTAAAGTAATTGAAAATACAAAGCACCAAGCCCTTGGAAAGTGCTTGAAGCCATTTAAAGTGCTTGAAGCACTTCGAAAGTGCTTGAATCACAGTAATTGACAATATAAATTAATATAAATATAAACAATATAAAGCACCTTTCATAAAACTGGAAACACTTTAAAAAACACGCTAGAAACAGTACTTCCGCATCGTAATTATAATGGAGGAATTAGTGGTTTTATCGCTAAAGTTTTGCTTGTCCAAATTATTCGTTTAAAACGATTAGGTAAACAAAAAAATGCTATCTGTACAGTACTCTCCCCGTAACCATGGGGAATGTAGAAGTAAGAACTGCATGTGCTATAAAAGTAGGTACTACAAGAAAAAAATGGGATGTGCAGACGGCAGACTAATCGACTAATGAAGCACAGAACACGTAGGTAACGTCAGAGTAGGAGTGAAGGAATGAGTAAGACTAAGGGTTTTCTAAATTCGTCACCTAATTCACGATAAGAGCTTCGTTATGAAAGTGCTTGAAGCCCTTAAAAAGTGCTTGAAGTTCTTTGAAAGTGCTTTAAGCTCTTTGAAAATGCTTGAAGCTCTTTATAAGTGCTTGAAGCTCTTTATAAGTGCTTGAAGCCCTTGATAAGTGCTTGAAGCTCTTTAGAAGTGCTCGAAATTGTATGAAAGTGCTTCAAGCAGTTCAATAGGGCTTGAAGCTCCAAGCACTTTTAAAAAGTGCTTGGTAATTGAAGCACTTTTTCCTGAATTAGAAAAGTAATTGAAGCACAGAGCTCTAAGCACTAAAAGTAATTGAAGTCCTTTAGCAAGCACTTTTTTTCAAAGCACTACCCAGCTCTG
>NW_022170250.1:16524577-16577083 GCF_008802855.1 Photinus pyralis
AAGTAAATAGTTTGGGTCGTTAGGAAGGTTTTAAAATACTTCCTTGGGGAAGGCAAGCCCCCCCCCCCCCCATGACCGTATCGGTTTGGTTTTTCTAAAAGGAAGTAGGCTGTGTTTGATTAAATCAAATGCTTTGCTGAAGTAAACATATTTTTATCGAAACTTTTTCACACTTTCATATAGAGATGAAATCTCGTCTTGTGCGGAACAGCCTTTAGTGAAGCCAAATTGTCAGGTAAGTAGTTTTAAGTTTTTCAGAAATGATATCTTCGAAGAGTCTGGCGATTGTTCCAATCCACGGGATCGGGATTTCCTTTTTTATACAACGGGAGTTATAAGGGCATGTTTCAATCCTGTTCGAAACTGCCCCAACATAATTATGTAAACGACAGAAGGGGTTTATGAATACTTATTCCAGCGCACATTTAAAAATTCTTCACGAAAACTGTTCCTGACGACTCTCTTTCCAATTTTTTGAAAATAGTGTAAGAAAACATTATTATTATTATTCCCCTTAACGTTATAACCATAGGAAGACTATTTTATAAGCATCAAATTGTGTTGCGCAAATTGCCTATTTACGTCAAATGAAGATATTTTCTTAAATGTGGCAACGTAGTGTATGTTGTTCATCTATCGCAGAGACATGGAGAGAGCTATCGTCACGGAGTAATACTGCCGCACAGTAGACACGTGACGTGAAATTTGTGTTTTGCCCCTGACGCAAGGATTAGTTCCTAATTAAAGATCTTGTAGTTGCTAATGGCTCTCAATGATTACTTCACGGTTAAACTGGAACAGGAAGGAGAAGAAGAAATAAATTCACTCCTCGAGGGAAACTTTTTTTTAAACAATGAAGATTGTACAACAATTAAAGAAGAACATAAGAACACTGAAGATTTGGACGAAGAAGTGCAAGAACAAAATAATTACGCGTTAAACTTTATATGTGACCGATGTGATTACACTACAAATAGCGAATTCTCTATCAGAAAGCACATTTTGACTCATGGATTATTGAAAGGTTTTAAATGTGACAGTTGCAATTTTGTGACAAAGACCGAGCAACTTTTACAAAGACACCTTTTAAAACACGATCAAGTCGGTATAGATTTTAAATACATCAGTCATGATCATGATTATGCAATAAAAGTTGCAAAGTATTTTAAATGTGCCAGTTACGGCTCATCGAACGGTCATCTTTTAACAAGCAAAGTGGAAGATGCAACAAACGACAGACGACACCTAGGAAGAAAAAGAATTCCAAAGGATTTTAAGTGTGACAAATGCGTCTTTTCTACGTACAACATGCAACTTTTAATAAAGCACCTTTTAAAACATCAAGTTGTTCCTAAATGTTTTAAGTGCGAGAGTTGCGATTATGTGGCTAGTGCAAAGTACAAATTGAAAGTGCACGTTCGAACGCATAGAGCGGATTTAAAATGTGATAGTTGCGATTACGTAACAAAGTATCAGATCAGATTGAAATCGCATCTTTTAACACATAAAGTTCCCGCACATTTGAAATGTAATCATTGTAGTTATGGAACAAATGATAAACACTATTTAAAAAGACACCTTGGAAGACACAGAATTGCAGCAGATTTTAAATGTAACAATTGCGAATATGTGACGAACGATGGACAAAGTTTCAAAAATCACAGTTTCAAGCACTATACACACTGTCCAGCCTTTAATGTTCCTAAACGTTTCAAATGTGGAAGTTGTGACTATGTTACGAGCTATTGGTGTGACCTGACATCGCATTTTCGAACCCATAATAATAGTGTTTTACTAAAGATTTAAAATTAAAATTGTTTCAGAGCAGATTGAAATTGTGTCTTTTGAGATATAAAACTGAAAATGTAAGTGGTAGGCTTCGTCCTTCTCTAAGGTGTAAGTTTCCCTTTCCAATTTAATTTGTAGATAGACAGGTAACAATTAATAGTTTTTAGTTTGTAGTTTTTTTGTAAATAAAAAAATTTCCAATCGTAATAACTGTAATATCTCCCCAACTATCGACATTTTGCACAGTGCAGATATATCTGTATTTGCGACGGCGTTCAGCTACAGATGCAACCAAGAGTCCGTTTCAACGTCAGGTGAGATCAGAAATATAGCTCAAATTTAATATGCTAGACATATCGGACGCATGTGGTTTCGCCTTTACTGACTAAATTTAATAGCGTTTTCGATTGGCAAAACTCGTACTGCACGAGTGTTGCACGAGAAACTGAAGAAATCCATGTGAAAATTGCTCTCAATGGAACATAAATATTCGTAAATATTTGTTGTCATTTGTCCATAACCTCATTTTAGATTTAGGTAATCGACAAATCTCTATTCTAAAAAATGACAAACGATTTCAGTATTATTTATGATAAACGATGAGGAATATAAATTTGAAATTCCTGTAAAGGACCAATTTTTGGCGTTCAGTTTAATGAGTAAGTGCAACTTTTTGTAAAATAGAAGTTATGGCTAGTTCATATCTTCGCTATCGCTAGATGACGACAAAACACTCTCCCAACGCAAGAAACAAATTCAAATTGTCGCACGTTTGTTTTGAAAATTTGTTAGCTAGCAGCTCCACGAGCTCTCGGGCCTCGTGCGTCGAAATTTGCACTGAGTGCGTAATTGTTGCATCACATTTGCCAATGGAACACAGAAAATTGCCCTAAAATTACCAATAGAACGTAAAAATTGCACTCGTGCAGCACAAGTTTTGCTAATCGAAAAAGCTATAATTGAGGTTTACAATACAAAGAAAACCCATCGCTCCGCCACTGGAAGTGAGAGGCTGTGAATCTATAGTTGACTCTTACCTTACCGGTACTTGAGTTACATACAGCCAATACTGTTCATCTGCATAGTGACTGGTAAGAAATTTGTATAGTTTAATATCAAATGTGATGCTATATATGGACGGAAATGATATGGTACCATTAATTAAAATCGAACCAAAACAAGAAGAAGAAATCCATTCCGATATTCAAGGAAATCTTTTAGTAAGCAATGAAGCATTGGTTACAATCAAGGACGATATTACCATTACTGCACAGTGCTCCAAATTGCTCGATAATGAAGAAGTACAACAAACTGATTTTGGATGGAATATTAAAACTCAAATTTCCGATTTTGAATGTGACTTCGGTCAACATACAACAAATAATAAGCTGCAAGTTAAACAATTAAAACATAATATTTCTGATATCTCTAATTGTGATAATGGAACAAAGAATAAACAACCGATTCAACTGCACATTTTAACATACAAACGTAATGTGCTGCAATGTACTGATTGTGAATACAAGACAAGTCACAAATCCCACTTTAAGCAACACATTTTAAAACATGCCAATTCTAAGGATTTTAAATGTGCTCATTGTGATTATGGAACAAATAATAAACGATACCTTAAGCAACACCTTTTGAAACATACCGATTCTAAAGAATTTAAATGTGCTCATTGTGATTACAAGACAAATAACAAATACTACTTTAAACAACACGTTTTGAGACATACCGATTCTCAAGATTTTAAATGTGCTCATTGTGGTTATGGAACAAATAATGAACGGTATCTTAAACATCACCTTTTAAAACATACCGAGTTTAAAGACTTTAAATGTGCCCATTGTGATTACAAGACAAATTTCAAATACAACTTTAAACGACACATTTCAAATCATACCGATTTCAAAGATTTTAAATGTGCTAATTGTAATTACAAGACAAATAACAAATACTACTTTAAACAGCACCTTTTAAAACATACTGATTCTAAAGATTTTAAATGTGCTCGTTGCGATTATGGAACCAATAATGGACGATCTCTTAAACAACACCTTTTAAAACATATGGATTCTTAACTTTTTTAATGTGCTCATTGTGATTACAAGACAAATACAACTTCAACATCTTTTAAAATGTGCTCATTGCAATTATGAGACGCACTTAAATATTCTTTAGTGTGTGGCTTCATGAAAGGGAGGTCTAGATGTCTTTACGTTAATAACATTTAAAATGTTTGTGGATGTGGAAACATTAAAGTAGTGATTATCTATTGCTACAAATAAAAATATAGATGCTTTGGGCCCCTCCTTCTGTTTACAAATATTGAAGTCACATTTCACTTCAGTACAGAGGGTCACTGTGGGTACATGAATTTCTGAAAACCAAACAAGTTTAGCTTTGAATTAAACAGCTTTATAAGAATAGATCCAACAAGTTTACTTCCAGGATTTTCTTCTCGAAGTTTTAGCTGTTGGAAGAAAGAATTAGGAATTTGATTACAGACCGAGAAATGTATTAATTAAATGTACCTACTAATGGCAGACGTTTATAATAAACTTTTGTTTCTTGTCTGTATATTTTCTCTGTTTTCCAATTATACAGGGCCTTCACTTCAACATGAATCATTAATTGTATATACCTACCTTTGACAAGAAGCAAAAACACTGCGTGCGCATGAGTCAGACGGAGACAACTCGAGCGGAGTCAGGACATACATGGAGCTAAAAAATTGATTGTCATATCAAATTGTGACTGTATATCGATAACACACCAAACTATGTCTATATAGAAGCGAATGTCCACAATTTCTCTTACTTTAAGCAGACACGACAAAAAAAGTTTAAACTCCTATAGCAATTTAGTCCCAATATGGCGACCGGAACCAACGACCAATCAAAAACGAGATACCCGGTTTGTCATCACTGTTCTAAATTGAGTCACTGTCGTTCAACCTATATCAGCGTGTCACATTAAATTTACAAAATATAATAGAATTCATTTTTATTAATTCATTACAAAACAAAATCAAGGGAAAATAATATTCTAGGAAGCGAATGCATTTTCAAACATGGCGGTGGTTCCTGTGACGTCATTCGAATAAATACTTCATCTGCGCGTACTTGACATATTTGCTTTCCCTTGTCTTATTGTAACGGGCGATCAAAAATGAGTAGCTGTCGAGTCGCCTTTGGAAGTTCAAGTTAAGTACGATTTCCCATGTAAACAAAAATTCCAAAGGTAACTCGACAGCAACTCATTTTTGATCGCATTGTATGTACCATAGATATAACAGTAGGTGTTAGAGGGAGATAACGAACAACCAAAACGGTAAATGTATTTTAGTAATTCATAACCGGTTCCTCCACATTTGGGCTTTTGTTTATTTTATCTATCAATGGGTTATGCATATTATAATTGTAAAGTGAGAGTTGCTAGTGACGGAAGGGTACATGGTAAAATTAAACCCTCCATTGTAAACCTTCCCCTAGCTATCTAAATGGCAGTGTTTGCAATTTTTGTTTTTCATTAAAATTCCAAAGTAAAACCGGTGGTTCATTTTGAAGTGAAAGTTCAGGATAAATGGAAAACGGAGGAAATATACGATTTTGCAAAAATCAAACAGTCAATTGATTAATAAACGCAAAAATTTATTATTTCTTTATCTTAAAAAGCCACATGAGTTCCCGAAACTAAGCAAATTGCAATTTCTAATATCTTCGAACAGCTAAACGAAAACCTCCGAACGATAACTCAAGGTGATTGGTTCCCGCATCCTCAAACATTTAGACGCCTAGAGCTCCCTCTCGTGAAGCTACCACACACTAGAGAATATATAACTTAAGTTAATTTTGCTCCTTCTAAGCGGTTTGTGTGCGTTAAAAGGTGTCGTTTAAAATGGTGTTTAGTATTTGTTCCGTAATCACAATTAGGACAATTAAAATCTTTAGACCCGTTATGTTTGAAAAGGTGTAGTTTAAGAGAGGATTTGTTACGCGTCTCGTAATCACAATTAGCACATTTAAAATCTTTAGAATCGATGTGTGTTAACTGGTGTCGTTTAAAGTGGTATTTGTTACTTGTCTCGTAATTACAATTAGCACATTTAAATTTTTTAGAATCGGTATGTTTTAGAAGGTGCCGTTTAAAGTATTCTTTGTCGTTTGTCTCGTAATCGCAATTAGCACATTTAAAATCTGTAAACACTTTATGTTTTAAAAAGTGTCGTTTTAAGTAGTATTTGTTATTTGTCTTGTAATCACAATCTGCACATTTAAATTTTTTTAAATCGGTATGTTTTAAAAGGTGTCGTTTAAAGAAACATTTGTCATTCGTTTCGTAATCACAACTGACGCATTTAAATTCTTTGGAATCGGTATGTCTTAGAATATGTCGTTTAAAGTACTGTTTGTCGTTGGTCTCGTAATCGCAATTAACACATTTAAAATCTTTAGACACTTTATGTTTTACAAAGTGTCGTCTTAGGTAGTATTTGTTATTTGTCGTGTAATCGCAGTTAGCACATTTAAAATCTTTAGACTTGGTATGTTTTAGAACGTGTTGTTTAAAGTTGTTTTTATAACTTGTTTTGTAATCACAATTAGCACATTTAAAATCTGTAGAATCGGTATGTCTTAAAAGATGTCGATTAAAGTAGTATTTGTTATTTGTCTGGTAATCACAATTAGCACATTTTAGCACATTAGAAAGTTTATGTGTTAAAATGTGTCCTTTAAAATATTGTTTATTATGTGTTCCATAATCACAATGAGCACAGTTAAAGCCTTCTGAAACATTATGCTTTAAAAGATGTCCTTTAACTTGCAACTTATTGTTTGTTGTGTGTTGACCGATGTCACATTCAACATCATTGTAAATTTGTGTTTTAATATCCCATTCACTATAAGTTCGTTGTTTTACTTCTTCATCGAGAAAATTGGAGCACTGTGCAGTAATGGTAACTTCGTCCTTTATTGCAATCAATGCTGCATTGGGGACTATGATGTTTCCTTGAAGATCTGAACGGATTTCTTCTTCTTGTTTTGGTTCAATTTTAATGAGTGGCACCACATCATTTCCGTCCATAGCTAGTATCAATAACGTAAACAGTTCCAGTCTTATGTATCGCTCAAGTGCACAATAAAACAAGACTAGAACAAAGCATTCAGGCGCATGCGCTCGTTAAGTCATTAGAATAATCAAGCTCTACCATTTCATAAAGTAATGGGGTTTGTGTAGTCCTACCACTATAAAAGGGTATGGTGTGTTACGGATATGATAAAATTTGTTCAACCTGTGTCAAACGCTGTCAAACGCGTCAAGTTTCTCACATTATTTACAACACACACAAAACGAAAATCAAGTGAACTTATTGTACCATGGATTCCATGAGGGCCGGGAGATTAGTCACTGCTTGCCACCCTGACAATTAACAGTTTTTGCTTTATTCATTGGTTTTTGCTATACCTATTGATTCTATTTGGTTTTGCGTGGTTGGTGATGTTTGTGTTAACAAATGTCTGCTACCATCGTTAAAATCGAATCTAATAGAGAAGAGGAAATAAATACATTCATTGAAGAAAAGGTGCTCCTTGCAAATGATGTTTACGTCCCTATAAAGCGGGAAGTAAATGAGATCGTTCTCAGTACAGTTCATTCAAATGTCGCACAAAAGGAAGATAAAAATACGCACAACGTCCTGTTAACATACAAGAAATCCAAGGATTTAATATGTGCACAGTGTTCTTTTGCAACGCTAAATAAATTCCAATTTAAAAAACATCAGTTGGTGCACAAGGCTACCAAGGATTTTAAGTGTGCCCAGTGCGACTATGCATCCCATCGAAAGTACAATTTGAAACAACATTCTTTGACGCACGAGACTTTCAAAGAGTTCAAATGTTCCGAGTGTGATTATACAACCAAACATAAATGGTATTTGAAAACACATTCGTTGGTACATCAGACCACAAAAGATTTAAAATGTGCTCAGTGTAATTACGCAACCAATAATAAATTGCATTTGAAAAAACACTCAGTGATACACAAGGCCTCAAAGGATTTAAAATGTGCCCTTTGTGATTACGGAACTAATAATAAATCCAATTTTAACATACATCTCTTAAACCACAAGGTTTTCAAGGAATTCAAGTGCACTAATTGCGATTATGAAACGAATAATAAAAATTACCTTAAAAGACATATGATAATACACAAAACTTCCAAAGATCTACAATGTGACGGGTGTGATTATGCAACAAATAGTAAAGTTCAACTTAAGAACCATGCGTTAACACACCTGGCTACCAAAAAATTAAAATGTGCCCTGTGTGATTATTCAACAAATTACAAACCCAATTTTATGACACATCAGTTGATACATAAATCTTCCAAAGATTGGAAGTGTGCCCAGTGTGACTACGCAACCAGTAATAAATCCTATATGAAGAGACATATGTTAAAGCACAAAACTAAAACGGATTTCAAATGTGCCCGGTGTAATTACGCAACGAATCATAAATCCCATTTTAAGTGTCATGTATCAACACACCAAACTATCAGAAAGTACAATTGTGCCCTTTGTGAATATGCAACTAATAAAAGATACGATTTAAAAAAGCACGTTTCAAAACATAATAGTTCAAATTATATACAATGTGCTCAGTGTGATTACAAAACCTGTAACAAATCCCATTTTAGAACACATCTCTTTAGACACAAGGTTTTCAAAGATTCTAAGTGTGTTTTTAAATGTGCCCATTGTGATTATGCGACCAATAATAAATACCATCTTAAAAGACACCTCTCGGCCAAGAAACATGTTTCTAAGAAAGATATGTAGTTTTGTTTAATTACGTTTCACTGGTTCAGCGGATCACATCGTTAGTGGACACCTTATAACTTCAATCACGAAACTGTTTTGCAATGCACAACTGATCAAGAAACGTATTAGTACTTACGTAAAAGTTCCTATAATGTTTTTGTGTATGAAACACATCAGGGAATATTATTAATTACAGCTTAATCAGTTAGTTTTCAATGAACGTTTGTTTCTTTTACAAATTATAATAAAGACTGCAGAAACTGTACCCGAAGTTTAATTTATATATTTGTTTATTTCTTCTTAACTTTAAGCTAGCATTTCTCGCACGAGGGTCAAGTTACCCGTTCCAGGGGTAGGATCCTACTCTAAACTCTTAGGTTCTGAATCTATGTGCGATACCAGTTGCGTCTTAAATTGTTCTATACTACTCCTGTGTATTTACTCTACGAATTAGGATCAGCTAATACCCTCCAGACCCCCCGGTTCTACATTCTTCCCCAAAAGAGCACATCCAATATAACATATCATTTTTGGAAAGGAGCCGTAAAACTAACACGGGGAGCTCGTGGGGTATGGAATCCTAATCCATTGTAAAAAAAACTACCGGAAGAGCCCTTAGGGCGCAGTGTGATGTCGAAGAGCGTCGCCGGGGGATAGGGTGGATATGGAATCCCCCCCCAATATACGAAGTTTTTATGATAATTGCAGGGAAGAGAACATTGAATCGTATTCTCCTCGTGGAGGAACGTTATAATATGTTCTTTCCTAGAACTATCACAAGATTTTGAATACTGGGGTGTATTCCATATCCCCCAGTTCTTTATTATTCTTCTAAGCGTATCCAACATAACTCCACCAGGAGTCTGTGGAGTGTGGATTCTATTGTTTTTGTGCAGGAGTATATCGTATGGTATTCTCTCCATTCCACTCCGACAGCTTTCCGGATTGCAACCTTTCAGATTTGTCCTTTTCTTCGTTTGCGTGTCTGTTTTTTGTTCTATGTTTCCTTCTACGTCTTCTCTTAGATCTTTTTTTATTGACTTTTTTTGGCGTACTTTATTTTGTTTTTTCCTTATTATTTAACTTGCTATTTTTCTTTGTCTGCGTCTGTGTAACTTCTTTGTCTTCGGCCTTCTTTCATTATTTTCATCTTTACCTTCGTCTACATACCCGACTCACTTATTGCTCTTTGCTTTCATCTTGATCGTCTTCCACTTTTCACCTCTTCCTTCTTGTTACACTTCTTATGCACCTCTGTCGTTCTTTTATTTTCTACATTATCTTCTTCTTTTGCTTGATTTTATTTATTCTGCATTTTGTCTCGTATTTTTCTCCTTGTCCTTCGGAGAATTTTTTTCGTCTTGTTCATCTACTTAATCATTTAATCCTTTTTGGTTTTATTAGTGCACGTATGAATAAATTAGTCTATTAATTAGTTGGCAGCTTAATTAGTCAAGTAATGAAGCCTACTGGTCTATCGTCCTCCATTTTGTCTTATTATTCTTTGTTTTCTTTATCTTCGTCTTCTTCCTGACCATCTCCTAAAATTGATCTCTTTTCCCTTTTTGATTGTTTTCGTGTGTCTGTTTCTAGTGTTATCTTCTTCTTTACCTTAGCTTTTTCTTTGCCATTTTCTTTGGTTTATTCTTAATTTTCCTTTCCTTTGTATTTTTATGCGCCTCTATCTCAGTTCCCTTTTCTGACCTTTTTCTTCTTCATTTTTCTTTCGTCTTATTGTTCGTCAACTTATTTATCTTCTCTTTTTGTCATCGTTGCTTCTTCTCTTTTGCCTTTTCCGTACTCCTCTCTGTGGTCATCTTCTTTATCTCACGTTACTTGTTCCTCTTCCTTGTCATTTTTTCTGCAGTTCTTTCATGGTTTTCATTATCCTATTCTTGTTCGTCTTCTCCTTGTGTTCCCGCGTTTCCTTAGCTTTCTTCTTGGTCATCAATTCATAATTCGTATTTATCTTTACATTCGTCTTCTTTCCTTCTAGTTCTGTACTGATCTTAACCCACCCCAGGCTCGAAGTGAAGATGACAGATTTCACGGCAAAGTGGCAACGTTGCAATCCCAGTGTCAAAACACGGTTCCCGCTCAAAATTCAAACAAAAGAATGGCACGTGATCCGATCGTCTAAGGTAGGGCCCCCTTACGTTACACGAAGCTAATACAATAACTCGGTACCCAGTCGGGCAGGAACACTCAAATAAAACGCTGTAATGTCTGCGAGTTTATTTATTATAAACTTATTCCGAAAACCACGGAATTTGGATGTGGTACATTAAAAGCAAAGCAAGCAAAACCTAAAGGTGCCGCACTCTCACAAAAGCAGACTACCAAGGAGAAAAAGAGCGCGACTTGAGAAAAAACCTTGGCCTTGAATAAAACCCAAACATGTTAATCACAAGCAAATTAAAACACCAACCACCTGAGCAGAACACGTAACACTGCCTTAATTAATGAATGAATTCAAGTAGCAGGGTACGTTTGAACAGCATGCGTAGAGTATTCGTCACAACATGTCATGTACTTTTCTTTAATCGCGGCTAGAAGGCAACTCACTTTTTAGTTAGTCATTGGGTGGTGAACCTGGTTATTGGTTAGGTTTGCGCCAGCGTCTTGCTTGATTGCCCTCCTGTTTCACGGTTATATTGCATATTTGCCTATTAACCCGTAGCGCAGTTAAGATTGTTAGGGGCAACACATTCATGCATTTATTGATATAAGTCACCTTACTAGTTATTCATATCATTATATACCGAATAGAGTGGAGTGAAGTTTGTAAAAATATGTCTGATCTAGTATTCATGTTGTGACGTAACAATAGGCAGTTATGACAATACACAGTGTGCTCGTGGAGCCCCCAATTATGCTCAGTTTCCACATAATGACATTGGTATAAACCCCAGACTTCCGGAACTACTACCTGTACTTCGTAAAACTCCTCTGAGATTGGCCACGTAACGACACAAAACTGAAGATGGTTAAGAGATGGGTCGCCGCCCTGGGTAGGACGGCCTTCGGTTAGCAGCACTTCGTCCCTAAAGTTGGAGGTTGTGCTTTAGCTCTAGAATACCTTTCTATTCTAGCGTCTGAGCTCCCTCTCACGGTAGGAAGATATGAGTTACATACAATATAAGGCACACACATTCGCGAATGTTACGAGTCACCCTAAACTAAATACACCTAGCATTATGGATGCCCTACTTCACGGAAGCCAAGGTTCTACATAGGTACACACCCGTGTACCGTGTAACTGAGTCAAACGTGGTCTAAACCTGAGATATCGTAGACTTCGACAAGCACATGGATATTAGTTAACACCTCGCATGTTGTAAATTACATATTAGCACAATGGTAGTTGGAAAATATCTGATATAACAAATGGCACAATTCATATAAGTGCATAAGAGTAAACTACATAAAATACTTCACCCGACACCAAAGTGGTTGAATCTTACGCACAAACACGAAAACAAAGCTAAACTCTATGAATACAACTCGAAATGTAATAATCCCAACACCAACAAGCTTTAACAATCAACAAGTGACACCAAGCCCCCAAATCCAAAACATCCTCCAGAAATTACGAAAAAAATATCGACAGGTGGTGATGGCGGTGGCTCATGTCCCCAGAATCTCCAACTACTTGACCGGTTGCATCCGACGTTGAAATATACAGGGTATTTAAAGGGATATAGACATCTCAGTTTAATTAAAAAGGGTATTAATGTACGATTTCTGATATTAACTTTAAAGAGAAAACATTTAATTAAACTAATCAGTTCGCCGTTATCTTTATAAAGGGTTATAAAAGATACATACTGGACGCCACCAGCGCGTATTAAATTTGAACAATCCTCGATACGGAAAACAAAAAAAATCAAAATCGGTCGAATTCTACCTTAAATAACGAACCCAATTATAATATACCCAAATAATCGAAAAACTAGATTTATAGTCTAGTCGCCATAAATATAGCATAGCTAATAAAAAAATCGCGCGGTTGTCAGATCGTCGTAAGTTGTATATATAGGGTGGAACCTTATAACCCATATACCATTTTGAGATTGGACCTTGACACATTTATATGTATGTCATTTTACTAGTTTTTCACATCCTTTTTGTACCGAATGCAATGACTAGGTAGTTGCAAAAACGTGTAGGTATATACTCATGTAATGATCTAACAATCAGTAGTTAAGATCAATGTGCTGGATGAATCACCCACTTACAGTTAAGTTTGCACATAATGACATTGGTCCTTTCTGTAACTACTATTGGTATCTCGTAATACTCTCCTGACAGTCAATCACACAACACAACTGGTCTAGTGCTAATGATTGCACGTCGCCGATGGCTACGACAGACTGAATTGTTGTACCTTAGTCGCTACGTCGAGAGCCCGGAATGTCTGTTTTAGCATTCCGTAAGGGAGTGGTTATCCTGTTACTCCTCTTCTAAACAAAAACAAAAATATAACTTTATTTGTCAATACAATATACACATAATGCTGAAACATAAATCACTAAATTGCAATACTTTGGCACAGCCTAAACCACCTACCCTAAACTAGTAACACCAATTTACAGAAATACTTTAATAAGGAATTTGATTCTGATAGAACTGAATAAAATCGTACGTCTTCGACCTGAAACTTTGATAGCTGTTGCGAATGACCTGCATCATGTAAGCGGCCGCTTCCTTATCTGTTGCGTTCGGCGAGAAGCGCGTCCTCAATCGATTGATGGTTTGACCCCTAAAGCAAGGCAGGCCCGTGTCCAACATTAAGGATACGAGAGAGATGATCGCTTCCTGATGCGGCCTAAAAACGCGACGTGATCCAGCGCTCGATCAATAGATACCTACCTCACAGCCAGATACGCCTGAATGCACAGTTCACAGAACCACTTAAACGGTTCCGCGTCCATCACGCCTCCCATGATCATGACCATCTCGTTGGTTAATTTAATGTCGGGCTCGAAGCCCAAGTTCCCGCCCGGTGACGATTCGAACATGAACCCGAAGTCAATGTGGATGAGGTGCCCGTCAACGTCCAACATGATATTGCCGTTGTGCCTATCTTTAATTTGCAGTAGGAAACCGATGACGCTGTACGCCGCCATTGACATGACGAAGTTCCTGCGCGCGCTTTGAAACTCCTTCGACCCCTCGTCGCCGTATTTCTTCAGGAAGTACTCGTACATGCCGATGTCGGTCTGTCGACCCAACTGATCGCGCGATTTCGCGTTTGGAACGCACTCGATTACGCCGCACTGAAAACGAGAACGGTAGAGGAGTGGCTTTCGAGTGAGACACCTACGCCTGGTGCGGTGGCGACGACGCGATACGGGAAAAGGTACAGATCTAAGCCGACCAGTTGGAAGATGTTCTTAAATATGCTGATCACTTGCAGCGCCAACATGTCCTGGCGAACGTCGTCTCCCACCTTAAAGATGGCGGCCTGCCATGTTTCCGGTCCCATTGACATCGCACTGTTCTGTAAGAAGTTGTCGCGGTGAATTCAGATAATGAAAATAAAGAATTCGCCCCCCCCCCCACCCGCTTCCCAAAGGACAATCTATAAAATAATCATAAGCAAAAAAAACTGATCAAACATAATAACACGTGCGGGAATGGATACGCATCCTCAACCGTGATCAAGAATGCGTTGCGATTTACCGTAGTTAAGCTCTGCTGATTGCTCGAAACGGCCATAGCAATATTCTCCAGTTCGTTTATTCCGCACCTCGCGACCTTGAATCTCGCCAGGTACGGCGCCTTGGCGGCACTTTGCATCGGCGTTCCGCTCTTGTAATCGATGTCCAACACCATCGCCTCCGGATTGCTCGGCAGATAGCAGCCGGCCTGCACCTTGATCTTGGCGAGCGCGGTCAGGCAGGCCTGCTTGCGCTCGGGCCCCTTCGGATACGGCCTGATCTCGCCGCTAATGTTCGTTATCTTGTCAAAGAAGTCGAACTCTCGCTCGTAGAACTGCTTGGCCGGGCCGGAGATCGACGAGAGGATCTTGTTCGACAGCGAGTCGAGCACGTCGTATAGAACGACGTCCTTTTGCTGCATTTCTTCGTCGGTATACATGTTCGTTTTCATATTCCAGATTATTTGGTGCGCGACCACTTGCGAGATTTTCGCTATGTACTTAATATATTCGACTAGATATCCCATCTGAAAATGACGTTTCGCCATTACACGGTATTCCAAGTACTTTACTTACAGTGTCGTGCCTAAGTGCCTGAACAATCTGAGGAATGTACAATAATACTGCGTCGGGGGGATACGAACGTAACGCTTTTATGGCGTACTGGGCGGTAATCGGATGTGGAGGGTACTGACGACTGAAGTACGACAGCGCCTGTATGGGCGACACCTTCCCCCAGGTGAGCATATGAACCAACTTCGGATTATCGTTTAGGATCGTGTCCGTTGTCGCCAGATACTGTAGCGCTTCCGGTATGTGACCGACGCTGATCGGCTTTTGGATCACTTGGTGGCGGACCTCGTTGATGATCGGATCCAAATTCTTGAGCCTTACCGGTAGGTAGACGGCGAGCGCGGGCGATATGTCCCACGCGAGGCGCGTGTAATCCTGCCACTGCTTGTCGGTGATGGTCTTCGCACGCCACGCCGCCATGTTTCCCGTGCCGGGCATCATTAGTTCGGCCCGCGAGCTCGGATTGTACCAAACGATGAGAAATTCAATTTCGACCGCCTGCGAAAAAAACAGCTTTACAGTAGTAGCACAGTGTACAGAATAGACTATTGACCCCCCCCCCCTCTTGACTTCTACAATCGATTATTCTTTCCCGCCCATATACGGTTAAGTATATACAACATCTTTAAACACTAACGGGATGTACCGTTACAGTACCCCCTCCTTGTTTTTATAAGTGAATAACCTAATAAAATTACAAAAACAACAAACTAACGCTAATTTCTGTTCTGAATATCAACTATTTAACGATTCCTGAATCCTCTATCATGGGCCTTGAATCTTTATTCTTAAGTTTGTCCCCAATTTCGAGTTTTGAGCTTTAATTCGTGAGCATTGTAAATCTTGAGTGCTCTCGAATCTTGGTTTTGGGTCTTACGCCTTATATTGTGAGTATTGAGTCTTGAACTGTGAATCATGTATTTCGAGATTTGCGAATGATGTCTTGATTCTTGAGTTTCGGTGATTGACTCCTCAAAACTTTCCCTCGTCCCTCGCCCTTGAGCCTTAAGTATTCTTTTTCGAATTTTGGGTCCTCATTGTTGAACCTTCAGCTTTAGTTATTGAGTCTTGAGTATTGAATTCCGAACCTTGAGTCTTAAACCTTGTTTTGAGCCTTGAGCACTATAATATGAACCTTGGATGCTGAACTATAGATCCTTAATTTTGGGTTTTGAGCCTTTAGTCATGGGGTGTGAACCTTTACCTTCGAGTGTCGAGTTTTGACTTTTGATCATTGAGCCTTGACTGTTGAATCGCGTGTGTCTTGAGCCTTGAAGACGGTATCTTGGTTATTGAGTCTTGCGTAAGGAATCTTGGGTCTTGAAACTGGAGTTTTCGTCCTTTAGCATTGAATGTTAATGTTAGGCCTTGTGTTATGAGTCTTAATTTTTGAGTTATAAGCTTTAATTGTTGTATTGAATTTAGAACATTGAGTTTCGAACCGTAATAATTGAGCCTTGAGTCCTCAACTTTATATGACTCTTGAATCTTGCACCGTAAAACTTGGTACTCCTATCTCGTGACCATGTAGCAATGCTAGATTTGATCCGTATCTAAACTTTCATTTTTTTCATTGTCTGGATACATTACTACCAATTGGCGGCTACGCCCGACGTCGTCGAGTTCACTTGTTTTTCTACCTTCCCGTCGCAGCGATTAGAACTGGCAACACGGGCTCGCTTCTCTACTCAACACAGCTTTATTCTAAATGCGCACCGTTTTTGGCTTTATCTCCAGACATACTTTCTTTCACGTTTACTATGAAGCGGTATAAAGGAAAGAAAGTAATCATCTGATCTTAAAATAGAATAATGATTGTGAAATTCAGTATATGATCGCAGAGAAAAAAAAAGCTTATCTAACATTTTTCCATTCTTGACTCATCTAACTTTACCCCAGGTCTCTCTGCAAAAATCGCAAAAGTAACATGACCCGGAGGTTCATTATACAACCTGATCCTCAAATATTTGATAACTTCCTGAATCGTTCCTCTAACTCAATTTCCTTTCCTTTCCTTATTGAAATAAGTCGCCGTCCTACCGCTTCAATGGATTTACACTTAATGCAATTAATTCCAGATGTCCCTAATCTGTCTTAACGTATTGTAACTAAACAATAAATCAATTAAAATACAAGGCGATTATTTAAACAAAATTGAACATCTAATAATTCAAATACTATGATCGTAATTGTGTTCAATCTAAATTAACGATCACATTTAACAAAAAAATGAGATTTACATTATAAAGGATGACCTATCATTCCTAGCGATGCTGATTGATATAGTTTTCTGTTTATACCTATAAGGGCATCTCCCCCCCCCACCCGCGATATACTTACTAGCAGCCCCAAAATTAGATTCCGTTTTTTAATGTAGCACTTGACGAAGTTATCGGCGACGGGAATGCGCTTCGATTTCGCCGATCGCTTACTGAGCGTCGCGGTGCTGCTCGACAACGGTACCGTGTTAATCCAACCGGTCGTCGGTCGATTGAACTCGTTTGGTCTCGCCATTTCGGGCGTGTGCAGCGAGGCCATCAGCGGCGTCGTCGTGCTCGTGCCGATGTCTAGATCTGAAAGCGCGCGAGCTTTTAGTACTGACTAAAGTCACTAGATATAGAAAGTATCGCAATCATCCGCCATTTTTGGGCAAATTTCCTGCCAACTTAAAAAAATTGACAAATAAGATCTGATAGCTGTAATTTTTTCTAACCTAACTTCATAGTACTGTCATGTTTTATAAAAATATATACAGATATCTCCAAACAGGTGGAACAATCCCTAACATTAAAGTTACTAGAATCTGGTAACTTCCACCATTTTTGGGCAAAAATCATGCGTTCTCTCTCTAACACACGAGCCCAATGGATTGCGGTACTTTCTATATTTAGTGACTTTAGTACTGACAGTAGAAGGACGCCACCTACCGCCCACGTCGCTCGCCTTCAGGTACTTCTTATCGGCGTACATGTTCTGCCAGAATCGTATTAGCGCGTCGATGTCTTTGCGCAGGTCCTCCGCGTCCTGTGTGGGGCAGCAGACCGGCCTGCAGAAGTAGTCCAGGCAGCTGCAGTAGATGCGTTCCCTCAGGACGTTCTTCGCGAGGTTTTTCGGGAGTACGTCGCCTTGCAGCAGCGACAGGCCGCAAGCTAAAAGTCTAAAAGAGAGTTGTAGGGCCGAGGGGTTGACGACTTACTTAAAGCGCACCCCGACGGCGGACACGTCGCGAGTTTGAGGGGGAGGATTCGTGCCGACCGTCATCGTGAGCGAACGGTGGATCAGCATGGCGAACATTTCGACCTTTTCGTAGCTGTTGTACTTGGCGATGTCGATCATGTCGCTTATGAATTGCAACCAAATTCCGTGCGGTTTTACGAAGGGCGGGTTCGGCTCCAACTTGCACCCTTCGTGTACGGCCAGCGGGTTCACCTCCGGGGGCATGACGGAAAACAACCCCAACCGCTTTTGTACGGTACAATTCCACGCCGAAATCATGTCCTGTAGGAAGCGCATCTCCAAATCGGGACGGGCGGTCACTAACCACTGCCAACATTCGACGGCGGTCCGCATCGCTTTAGAGGTAAATAATTCCACTTGCGACCAGGCGATGCAGTGCAGTAATTTGCGGACGAGCACCGCGTTCGATATCAACATGGCGGTCGCGCGCCACAGCGCCTCCTGGTGAATGGAATCCGACTTCTCCCTACAAGCCGTCCACACGTTCTCGATCAGCTTCTCCGTAAGCTCGATGCGTGCTTGCGGTCCAAGAACGTGGAGCATTCCTGCGACCTCCCCGTGATACTTGCTGCGTAAATTCAAGGCGGACGCGAAACTCGACGCGTCGCTTTTGACGCAGTTCGGTCGACGCTCCAAGATGTTCACGTTGAGCGACGCGCTCGTCGTGTTCAGGCTGGTGTATTGGAGGACAGTTTCGATGCCCAAGGCCAATCCGGAGTGATGCCACATACCCGACCACGGTATCTGGTTTAAGTACTCCACGATGTACGATCGGGTCCATTGGGGCGCCCAAGTCATTGCCTGCATCATGATTCGCTTTGAGTAATCCGCGAAGTCCTTAACGATCATCTCGCGCGCCTCCAACGTGTCCATCAGCTGAATGGAGTAGGGCGTCGATGGAATTTTCAGCGTGGGCGTCTCCTGATTGTGATTAATCTGTAGAGAGTGCGACAGCACTTGTAGAATATCCAACATCGTCCACAGCACCCTAAAAACAACACCGTAAAAGTGCACCAAGGCGGGCGAGGAGTTACCGTCGATTCCACAACAAGTACGGAAACTTGTCGACGAGGCTAACCAAGAACTTATCGGCGATTCGACGAATCTGCTTGTGGTTGTGATTGAAGTGCACGAGCAGAAATTGGGCGTGCTGCTCCAGGTCGGCCTCGCGCGCGGCGTCCTTGGGTTTATTCGCCATCGCCTCGAGGAACTTTTCAAAAAGGCGCTCGGAAACGGACGACACGCACTGCCACATGCCCATCTTGTCCTTCTGCAGCGCGTAATCGCACAAATACTCCATAATCGGTTGGAGACTCGGCTCGCCGGAGTGCTCAACTCTACAGTTACACAAGAAATAAGTGGACGTTCGTTGTTTACTGCAATTCTCACGTGACAATTTTTCTCCTAGGGTAATAGTATATATTATTTCTGCTTAGGGATCTCGTAAATAATTACGATCTTAAGAGCTCATGACGTTACGTTTACTTTTGTTAGAAGCGTTACCGAGTCCGCGCATGCGCGGATTTAATTTTCACTATAAATGTGCTGAGTTTGTTTTTATTTGAATCAGTTATGGTTAAAATTTCAATAAAATATAAGACAGTTGATATTGCGCAGTCTGCGCATGCGCACATTACATTTTTACTGTTTATTACTTGATTGATACTGTATACGATACGTTTGTCTTTACTAGAAGCGTCAATGGTTAAAATTCAAACAAATTCTCCTTAAATACGAAAGTTGTTATTGCGCAGTCTACGCATGCGCATAACTGAATTTTAGTGTTTGCGATTTGTTTACCTTTCTTGGATAAAATTGTCCTTGACCATATTATACATACATTGTATATACGCGCATATTTCATTTTTACTATATGCGATATGTCTGCCTTTACCAGAAACATTTGTGGTTAAAATTTCAAAATAGTATATTTCATAATGAGTGTCGAAAGTGACTGATATCATGCGAGTGCCGTTAGACAAACGAGGCGAAGGCGAGTTTGGCTAATAAGCATGAGCATGATAGTCACTTTCAACACGAGTCGTGAACACTATTTTTTAGACGACTTGAACAATAAAAGCTTTCACTAATATCCCTAATATTTCAAGAATATGTTACGCCATTTTTTTTAAATTTTACTGTGTTGGTTGGGTACGACCGCGGGTTGCTATGGATTGTTAATTGTTTTGTTTTGCTAGTTCTGTCATACAGTGCAGCGATTATTACTAAAACGAATTTTAAGTGGTGCGTAAAATGGAGAGCGATAAAGAAGACTATGTTTTACAACTCACACCACCATCAGTAGTTGAAGCGGCCAGCGAGAATACTTTGGTGTTGCTCCAAACGAAATCGCGACTGCGTTACGAAGATGCATACACCAAATTTATGGAATGACGCAAGATATCCCAAGTGAAATCGTCATTTTCGGAAAACGTTTTGCTGACCTTATTCAGAATTAAAATCTCTATGGGTGTGGTATACCCCCCCCCCCCCAACCAAAGGAGTAACTCAATATTAAACTATTCTCATTTGTAGCTGGGGGATATTCCATACCCCCCGGCGGTGGTATATTCCCCCTTATTCACAATAAAATACACTACAGGTATGGTATACCCCCCAGCCAAAAAGGAGTAACTTAAAATTAAACTACTCTGATTTGTAGCGGTATTCCATATCCCCCAGGTGGTATATTCCCCCTTATTCACAATAAAAAGCACTACGGGTATGGTAATACCCCCCAGCCAAAAAAGAGTAACTTAAAATTAAACTACTCTCATTTGTAGCTGGGTGGTATTCCATACCCCCCCAGACACCCCGGTGGTATATTCCCCTTCATTCACAATAAAAAGCACTACGGGTATGATATACACCCCAGCCCGAAAGGAGTAACTGAAAATTTAACTACACTCATTTGTAGGTGTGCAGTATTCCATACCCCCCAGAGATATATTCCCCCTTATTCGCAATAAAAAACACTACGGGTATGGTATATCCCCCCCCCCGCCAAAAAAGAGTAACTTAAAATTAAACTACTCTCATTTGTAGCTAGCTGGGGGGTATTCCATACCCCCCAGACCCCCGGTGGTATATTCCCCTTCATTTACAATAAAAAGCACTACGGGTATGATATACCCCCCAGCCAGAAAGGAGTAACTGAAAATTTAACTACACTCATTTGTAGATGTGGAGTATTCCATACCCCCCAGACATATATTCCCCCTTATTCACAATAAAACGCACTACGGGTATGGTATACCACCCCGCCAAAAAAGAGTAACTTAAAATGAAACTATCATTTGTAGCTGGGGGGTATTCCATACCCCCCAAAGGTACATTCCCCCTTATTCACAAAAAAAAATCGCTGCGGGTATGGTATACCCTCCAGGGAAAAACGGAGGGCCATTAAATTACTCTCTTTTGTGGTTGGGAAGTATTCCATGCCCTCCAGAGGTATATTCCCCTTTATTCACAAAAAAAATCGCTACGGATATAGTATCCCCCTCGCTTAAAAGGAGTCACTTAAAATTAAACTACTCCCAGACCCCTGGTGGTATATTCTCCCATATTCAGAATAAACATCACTACGGGTGAAATAACTTCCAATCGAAAAGGAGTAACTCAAAATTAAACTACTCTCTTTTGTAGCTGGGGGATGGGGGGGGGTGTATTTCACACCCACCAAACCCTTGCCCCCTCCCCGGTGGTATATTCCCTCCTACTCATAATAAAAAACGCTATACGGGTATAGTATACCCCTCAGTCAAAAGAGAATAACTCTGTAACGAAGCACCCGTTTTTCCGTCCCAAAGTCATGACCGCACAGTACATTTTTGTTAAGCCGTCCAGTTTTGCTGAACACACGGTATCGAGAAGCGTTGGAAGTTTGGCGCTTCGTTACTAAGGGATTTCTGAAGTGAATTATTTGCTGAAGCAGTGAGTCTGTGTTTACATTTTTGTGTAATTGTTTATTGTACCGCCGCTAAGCACCTAAGTTTTGTAATGAATTTATTAGGATTTAAACCGTTCAGGGAGGAATATTTGGATTGTTTTTGTTGCAGCTACCGAATGCTCGCTTACCAAGCAAGAAGGGAATCAATTGATATTTTAAGATTTCAGCGCCGTTAATTATTAAGCATTTTAGATTCCTATAATAAGCGACAACCAGGATGGAGACGAGATCCAAATCAAATTGTTTAGATAACGGCAACAGTTGTTGCGCCGGGAAATTACAAACAGGCCTAGGGGTTAATTGGATTAATGAGTATTATTGAAATTTGAATGCGCTTAATTGGATAAGCATTGTTAATGTTTTAAGTTGTAGAAAAAACTGGCAGGCGGCGTTCAAAGTTATCACAAAATTAGCGCGCTTAAAAAATAGGAAGTACAATGTCCATCTTATATTTTTCCGATAATTGCAGGCCGGGTAATTAATTTTAAACATCTGAGTAAATTGTGTACCAACGCTACCTTAAAGTTTCAACCCAGTAGACGCTCAGCAAAAAAGTGCACTGAGTGAAAGAGAGCTTGTTAACGAAGGCGGACACGTCAGCGGAATTCTTGAGCAGATCCAGAATTTGCATGCGAAGCTCGTGCAATTCCGTCAAGGACACGCTGTCATTACGTACGGCGCTCGTGTAAAGCAGCTCGCGCATCTCGGAGCTGCGCGACGTTTGCGAGACCAACGACGGCGACTTTACGGCGATCTCCTTTACACCCTCGAACCACTCCTGCGGCCACAATCCTAAAACGATCGAGTTACAAAAAGATCCAAAGGCGGGGAGCCTCACCGGAGTTCGAAGCCGTAAATCCCATAACGACGCAGTACAACCAGAAGTCGCGAAATAGCTTGTGAAGTCGAGGTTTCGGCTTCGCGATCGACGGCACGCGACGCAACAGGACCGCGATGACGGGAATGAGAACGCCCAGGTTGCCGGCGGAGCTCGACGCCTTTAGGCCGGGCGATTTTTCGCACGCGCGCTTCCCCTCCAATCCCAGCTGCACGAACAGCTCCAATAGGCGCATTAGCAGTTCGTTCATTTGATGTTCGCCTTGTATATTGGCGGCAATGTTCGCCAAGGCGTTCACAACGGGCAACGAAACGTGTCTACAATTAAAAAAAGTGTGACAACTGTCGAGCGACTTCCAACAGGAACCACTTACACAAAGAGCTAAACGATTATGATTATTATTATTAAAAAATATTATTATTATTATTAAAAAATATTATTATTATCATATAACAAACAAATCTTTCTTTAGAATGTGGCCAAATTCCACATTGTGTCCCAATGCCGTTATTGGCACTGACTGTGGATACAATGGTCTTGGGTTCGAATCCCACTCTGTCTTGAATTTTTTTTTAATAAAAAATTTTTTTTTTAATAAATTTTTTTTTAATAAAAAAATTTTTTTTAATTTTCTGAATTTTTCTGAACTTTCAGGAAACCTCAAACTTTCAAGTTTTTTTTTTTAATAAAAAATTTTTTTTTAATAAAAAATTTTTTTTTAATTTTCTGAATTTTTCTGAACTTTCAGGAAACCTCAAACTTTCAAGTTTTTTTTTTTAATTCTCTGCATGTATTTTTTGAATTTTTTGTAAATAAAAAATCTGAATCTTTTTTAACGTTTAGGGGTCAAAACTTACACAGGATACATGTTTGATACTAAGGTGTTCAGGTTGTTTCATAGATGCACCCTATTCATTGTGTCAAACAATGATGCTCACCGCATGTGACCTTGAAGAGGGGGGGTGAACTATTGAAATGACTGCCGACACAAACAAGCTAGACAGACCCATATGAAACAATTAACAATTTTTGAATCAGAAAACTAAGCGTCTCGAATAATGTTTTTGATAACCAAACGAGTAATATATATATACCAACAATCCTACGTTATGCAACCGTAATAGGTACTGAACGATCTCATAAAATGGCACATATATCCGTACCAAACGCCCACATCCTTCAATCAACATCAAATGGCCCAAGTGTCCAAGTGTAAGCGTTTCATGTTGAAAATACAGTCACGGAGCAATTACCGGTATTGTTTTTTATCATCGGCGACATTCCCATAAGCGGAATTGCTACTCTCGACAGTAATCATGGTAAAAAGCTTCATTACATCCTCGTAGACGTGCGGCCCGCACTGGGCGATAATCATGCAGCCGAGCTGATCGACGATCAAAGTGTCAAGAGCAGATGGCACGCGACAAAATCTCTGCAGAAAGAACTGCAAAATTGTCTCGGTCGTCTTCGGCATCCCCTTCATTGACACGGCGACATGCCCGAGCATGATCACGATGTTCGTCGAGATCAACGTCGACTCGCTGTCGCTCTTTTCGGCTGTAAATAGACGATTGGACACGCTCGCGACGAGCGCGCGTACACAGTCCGGATCCAAAGTATGTGCCGCCTCTAACGCGTAGCACAGGTTTTCAATTGCAACGTCGCGCAGCCGCTCAAAGGCCCACTGCACTGAAGAGAACGGCTTCATCTCCGGCCTAAGCGCGCCACTAACTGCAACGAACGGGAAAATATGCAGTGTGCCACACTCGCAACTCACCAACCGTTCAGTTTGAACTCCTTGGTCTTTTCGTTGGCCTGCCGGTGTAATTTGAACAAAATCGGCGAGGGCGTGATTAAAAAGTCACGCAAGCAGTAGATCGAGGTCGACGCGATGTTCGGAAATTTGGACGCCAACTTTCCGAGGCCCTCCAGGCACACCATCAGTAACGGCATGTGGGCCAGAATGAGACGGTGCCCGTTACTGGAGTTGATCTTCTCCGTTAGCCGCCCGCACAAGCTATCGGCGCCTGTAAGTACAGCGCCGTCAAACGATAGTTGGGGTGGCCGGACTAGTTAAGTTAGTAAAAAAACACTTCGTCAGGTTAGTAGGGGACTATACTGTATAACAAACAGTCACACATAACAAATCAAATAATGCTTCACCTAATATGAGGTTCAGCGCATTGTGAAGGGAAGAAATTTTATAATCTTCATCGACTGCAAAAAGTAAGAAATGGCACCATCGATATCTCAACATTTGTGATGCGTTGGCGCGAATTACTCACCGGTTTCGTCCCTAATAGCCCACACTAGCAAGTCAACGCAGGCCGCGTTCGCCATTACGTTCAACTTGAATTTGTTGATGAGGGCGTAGTTACTTTCGCGCTCCTCCCTTTCGCTGGCGTCGTGATTGCGACTTTGCAGCTCGGTTTGTCCGTTGAGAAAGAGTCCTGTAACGCTGAGAATATTGACAACGCACCCTGAACGATCAGCTGTTTACCTTTCACGAACTCCTGCACGTCTTTAGTGAAAGGAACCGGCAGATCCATCTGCGGCTGCAGCAGCTCCTGCAGTAGCGTAACCATAACCAAATTTATGGTTTCCGAAAACGTCTTATACGGAAATATCTTAATTTTCCCGGTGGAGTACACCTCGAGCGACTGCTCGTCCATAAACGCGAGCATGTCCTTCGTCAGCAGCTTCTTCGCCAGACCGAGGATCGTCTGTAAGTGATTTACCGGAAAGAGGAGTCGCGGTTTCTTTTCGGACGCATCTGAAACGCGCAGGTGGGGGAATTGGTTAAAGCTCGAGCCGAACGTCGAGAAGAAGTAGGTCGAGAAGTCGACGTTTGTCGCGCCTTGGTTCGGCGACTGGTCCGAGCTGAAGGCCACGTCCGTTACGTCGTAGCCCTAGAAAATGGCAACTATTAAGGTATGTCTACTTTATACTCGACTCGAGCGCGAAGTTGGTTTATGTACAAGCGAAAGATTCTTGTAAGCGGCCGAATTGCATCCATAAGCTTGTTAAGCATAGACCAACGTAAGTACCTCGACCCTCAACTAAAAAAAGATCGATTCATTCCGCGGGTTTTGAGAGGATAAAAACTTTGCTGTTTAAAGAGAACATGTCTGACTCCCATACTTCACCGACATGCCGTATTAGTTTTTAGATTTTTGACATAAATTTTTTACAGTAGATGGAGTGCTTTCGAAGCTTAAGACGAGGGAAACACATTTCAGAAGGAAATAGAAAAGAGAGCTGGGGAGGAGAATAGGGTGGGGCATTTTATTGACGAAATATCCTCCAAAGAAGACGAGGCAGGAAGTCCCAGAAATAGGAACTGCTGAGAGTTGCTTCTGCCAAGGAGTGCAGAAATAGAAAATGGACGCCATAAATGGCTCGTAGATTCGGACCACGAAATACTCAGTACAGAAGAAACAAGTACAAATTGTGCACAATCCTTGTGCAGGTAAAGCGCATTTTTTTAAAACACCCCTACGAAATTGCTTCCATAAATAAGAAAGTTGGCACTGCGCATGTGCAAAACGAAATTTTGAAAATGGCGTAAAATTTGGTTTTATTCCAAGTGGCTATGTATCAAATTTTATTTAAATGCTCAATGGATATATTTCTTCCAAACGTCCCAATCGCCCTTTGTAGGTACTTTCCTTTGACAATTCACTCTTAAGATATAAGGAATTATAACCGATCGCGACAAGGGATCGAAAAGGAAGACTATGATTAGTATAAATTAATTCCTTTCGTTGAGACCTTTCATTAGAGTACCATGAAGGATAAAACTAGTTCCACTCCCCCCCCCTTCCCCCTCCACCCCGTACTTTGATAAGAGGACAGAAAGAAGAGCAGTAGTTTGTAGAAAACGGTTCCTTTAATTAGAATACAATGACAGATAAAATTAATTTTTAACCCCCCCCCCAGGCCCAGTCGCTCTCTGATCTCGATAAAGAGTGGCGCGGGAAAGTTATAGTTTGTACAAACCAATTTATTTCGTTTCGTTTACCCCCCCCCCCCCCATTTCAAAAGTTTAACTTGGCACCACTAAAGGCATGCGTATGCAAAATCTGAGATCAATTGGTTGTCGTATGTAAAAGTTATGCACGTTTTACTTTCAATAACAGCATCTGAGGAAATAATTCGTGGGGGGGGGGCCTTTTAGACAGCGAAATTTGATGGCCGTCTGGCACACATTCAAGGTATACGCTACCTACTGCAAACAATTCCAGGACTCTAGGACCATTCCCCTAGAAGTAGTTCAAAACGGTAGAAGTGGGTCCGGACAGATAGACGGAGGGACGGACAAAGCGCAATCAATAGCATTTTTTTTTAATTCTTAAAAAATGCGCTAAAAAGAAGTAAACAAGTGCCAGATGTGTTGGGGAATCCGCCCATAAAGAGGCTAATGTCATGACCGAGAAACCAAGAACAAGTGCTTAAACTGTGGAGAGGAGGGGCACTTCAAAGATACATGTCCTAACGATAAGAAATGCCTCGTATGCCACAAGAAGACCGCGGCCGATGGGCTGTCCCGAATTTAAGGTGGTCATTAGGGCAGCAGAAAAGACAAGAAGCTGATAAGCAGGGAGGATCTGGGGGCCAGCAATGGAAAAATGTGAAAGCGGGTGTTTTCGAAACGTGTATGTATACTTAAATTTAAATTGTGCAGTGCGGTCTACGTTTACGTTTTAATTATACAATTTTTGTACATAAGGCGGACGTGTATTGCGATCCACATGCCGCAATATTTTAGATTGGGGGGGGGGGGGGGATTTTTCTATAGAAAATAGAAAGGTTATGTTATTATGTAATTTACATTGAGTATTTTTTTTAATAAAAAAGAGGGTTGTGTTAAGAGAAGGAGGGGGGGGGGGCAATCGATCGGCAACAATACATTACATTTTGGATTTTTGTATGATCCTTTTCATATTTACAGTATATGGAGTGCTTTTGAAACTTTTGATACATTACATTATGGATATTTTGTATAAATTAGGTGAAGGGGGGGGGGGGCATTTTTCTGTAGAAAATAGGAAGGTGATGCAATGTACAATAAGACTAATTTTTTAATCAAATAAAGATGGTTATGTTAAAAAGGACCGGGGGGGGGGGGTGCAATCGACATTTTGGAGGTTTTGTCAAACCATTTAAACATTTACAGTGTTTTTGAAGCTTATGTGAGGGGCTTTTTGTATAGAAAATGGAAAGGTGAAGGTATCTAGGTATATCAAATATATTTTTTATTAAAGAAAAGAAGAAAAAGAAGGCTATGTTAAGATGTCGGAAGGGGGGGGGGGGGCAATCGACAGGACGCAAGGAATACATGATGTTTTAGATTTTTTGTAAGTATGAATTCAATAAAAAGGAGGTACAATCTACATCAAGAGCATTTTTCATAAAAAAAAGAGAGTTATGTTAAGAAAATCCCGGGAAGGGGAGGGGGGGTTGCAATCGACAGGTCGCAATACATTACATTTTAAATTTTTTGTATGATCATTTTCACATTGACAGTATATGGAGTACTTTTGAAACTTAGGTGAGGGGTGGGAGAGGCATTTTTCTATACAATATAAAAAGGTGGTGCAATCTATATCAAAAGTAATTTTTTTTATTAAAAAAAGAGGGTTATGTTAAGAAGGGACCAGAGGGGGTGTGTTGCAATCGATATTTTGGATTTTTTGTATACTTAATCATTTTCACATTTACAGTATACGGAATGATCTTGAAGCTTAGGTGAGGGGGAGGGGGGCCTTTTTGTGTAGGAAATAGAAAGGTGAAGGTGTCTATATCAAAAATACTTTTTATTAAAAAAAAGAAGAAAAAAAAAGGGTATGTTAAGGTGTCGCAGGGGGGGGGGGCAAACGACAAGTCGCAAGGAATAATAATAATGCACATTTACAGTAGATGGAGTACTTCTGGGGGGGGGGGGGGGGGCATTTTTCTATACAAAATAAAAAGGCGGTGCCATCTATATCAAAAGTAATTTTTTGTTAAAAAAAGAGAGTTATGTTAAGAAGAGACCAGAGGGGGTGTGTTACAATCGAAATTTTGGATTTTTTGTATACTTAATCATTTTCACATTTACAGTATATGGAGTACTTTTGAAGTTTATGGGGGGAGGGGGGCATTTTTCTATAGAAAATAAAATAAAAAGGTGATACAAAATTTACATCAACAGCATTTTCCATAAAAAGGAGGTTATGGTAAGAAAATCACGGATGAGGGGGGGGTTGTTGCAATCGTCAGGCCGCAATACATTACATTTTGGATTTTTTATACAAATCATTCTCAGTTACAGTATATGGAGTGCTTCCCAAGCTTAGGTGAGGGGGGGGGGGGGGTTCTATAGAAAATATAAGAGTAACCTTCTTGCAGACCGGAAATACATTACATTTTAAATGTTTTTTCAAAATCATTTTTGTACTGTATATGGAGTGCTTTCGAAGTTGAAGTAAGGGGGGGGGCGCATTTCTCTATAAAACTACAAAGGCCGCAATACGTTACATTTTGGATTCTTTGTATAAATCTTTTCACATTTAGAATATACCTATGGAGTACTTTCGAAGAGGTTAGGTGAAAGGGTGGAGGGGGGGCATTTCTCTATAGCGATTTTCACATTTAGAATATATGAAGTGCTTGCGAAGCTGAGGTGAAGGGGGAGAGGAAGGTATCGCTCCAAAATGTTACATTCCGTCTAAATTATCCCAACTTTCCCACCTCAAGGTGGCACCACCTCTTAATGAGTATCCGGGAAAAATTTTAGCATTTGGGGATCTTTGAACGTGAACATAATAAATTCGAACAAAGTTTTGGAAATTTTGAAAAACATATTGAGTGACACAGGGAAGGAATACTTAAAATTTCTAAATTTTATGGTTTACATCGCGCGTCTATTTATAGACTCTTATCAATATCGGGAATACGAACTTGTGAACCTAGATGCCTATTTAAACTGGACGAGGCGTACCTTCTTCCATTGGAGGACCTGCAATTACCAAAGAACGCTGACCTTAACCTAGGGTAATTTATTCACCACGGATCTCTATGAGGTTTTCAAATGATACAGACTAAAAGGTATTTTAAAATCAAACAAATTCAAAAAATCAATGTTATAAAAACCATAACGTAAGTTCGGACAAAGTCTATTCGATTTCAAATGAATAAATGCTGTAAACACTGTAACGGGTGGTCGCTTTAGAATTAAAAAAATAATTCTTCGAATGTAAGCATAGGAAAATCTACACTTGTACCGCTTCATAGTGAACTTGAACAAAGATGTGTATGGCGATAGTAAAACCGAGAGTAAAACGGTCCGATTCAAGAGGTTATGTTGTACAGTACCGGGATATAACATCTTCGATAAAACCGATGGAAAAAAACTCTGGCATTCAGTCCAATGTACCAGAGAATGTCTGGACTTTTTTTGCCGAGTCTGGACCAGGTCAAGGTGAAGGGGGCGTGCTACATGGCGGTGACCTTGGAAAGTATGCCAAGGTGAAGCAAAAAAGTTTTCGTTTTCAAGATCATCGGTGGTCAATGTTGTGTTGCCATATTTCACTTTCAAGGTTACCAAACGTCAACGACCCAATTTTTTGGTGTCACATTTTACTTTGATTTCATTTTGAGTCAATGGCCTTTTTGTGCGGTTCGGGTTCGCGTTCACGTTTTGGGTATTTTATCTATTTTAACAAGCCTCATTGGTATGACTATTGACTTCACATCAAAAGGACTGTAAGGCGAAGGGGGGGGCACATTTTTCTATTTGTAGGAGTGGCACCATACAGTAAGCTTTAAAGCACAAAATGTTCTCTACGTCTACTCTTGTAATACCGACCCTTGAGTAACCATGTACATTGTTTAATAAATAAAACAAGACGCGGAAAAACACAATAACCTACATCTTGTGTTGAATTATACAGGGCGAATCACACAATGTTTACTTAACGTAATACTATTTATTTATAATTAAAATCAAAATCAACATACCACAAAAGGAAACATAATAGATAAATAAAGATGTAGAAGGGAAAAGAAAGATCGAGAGCGAGATGGGGGAAAGGAAACTTTTTTTTAAATGTCTACTAAATTTTGTTGTTGTAAATCTACCAATTTCGTATTAATATCAATTATTGTTCGTATTAATATCAGTTGTTCAAGTGTGTATCAAGTATTTACTAAATTGTTTTTAATGTTTTTTTTTTTAATTTTTAAGAATTGATTTTTCTACCTTTTGAATTCTCAGTTTTATGGTGGTTTTCAATGTTTTGAATTTTTTATTGCTTCTAATTTTTTGGATTTTAAATTCTTAGTTTTTGTATATTTTTATTTCAGTTTTGTTTAAATTTTTACCAATTTTCCAATTTTAATAATTTAAAATTTTTTTTATTTGCAACCTTTTTATTTCTCAAATTTTTGAGTTCTCGATTTTTTATAAATTCATATTTTTTTAATTTTCAGAATTTCAAAAAAAAATGTTTCACTTCTACAGGAGAGAGGAGACCGGAGAAGAACCAAGGAAGAGGAAAAAAATGAAATAGAGCGAGAAAGAGAGGGAAAAAAGTCGAAATTGGGGCGGTTAAAAGAGACAGAATATTTGTAAAAAGTTACAACCCAACAGATTCTAATTTTTTTTACAAAATATACTAGCAAGAGACTCGTAGGGCGACATCTGTAATAAATTTTTGTAAACGCAACAAATATATTCCCATCTACAAGAAAGTTCATAAATTCTTTGGTAAAAGGGGTTGGTTGCATACTACTAGAAATTTCCGTAAATGAGAAATTCAAAGAATATGAAGTCATGCTGACCGTATAGTAATCATAAGAAAAAAGGGGAACAATATTATCGAAACAAAAGAATGAATAAAATAAAAGATAAACCGTGACAAGAAGCTTGATTGTTGGAAAAGTGAGGTTATATTATCTATCACATTTTACAGCGCCATCTATTGATTGCTCACTTCCCTATCGAGCCATTGTTGTGACTCGCCCCGTATAAACTCTGTAAGTTTGCAACACATTGCATGCTACGACGCAGACGAAACTCAACAACTATGTTAGTGCGTAGCTACGAATCGTGTTAGAAGAAAGCGACATAATGTTGACATTACCAGTATTGGCAGCGCTGTTTGTAATGGTAGGCTCAACGGTAACAACTGAAATGTAAATAGGTACAGTTCGGGGGGGCGGGAGGTTTACTGGCGTAAACAACAAAAAAAATTCAAACCGCCGTAAGCGCGAGCACAATCTTCTCACACCTACCTGCGTTATCGCGAGGATGTCGAGCGCGGCGGTCAGATTTCCCGAAAGGCTGCGAGGGACGATCGGTCGAAAGTTGCTGACGCTCCGCTTGTAAACGATCGGCTTTTCGGTCCGGTTCGGTACGATCGGTGGCTCGCCCTTCGGGAAGAGGCGTAGAAAGAGAGCCGGATCGGACATGTGAAATCTGCCCATGGCTCGAGCAAGTCCGACGAGTACCGGCAAGATATTCTTGCAAAGGTGCAGCTTGGTACCGCTAGTGATCGCATCTTGTTCTTGTATCGTTTTAACGGTACTGACGAGTATTAGGAAGCAGTCAACCTGACAGTTGATGATTTCCTCGCGAAACGTCTCCGCCTTAACGGCGAGATCGCAAAGTAGCGTGTGGATGCAGAAACTGAATTTCTCTGCGATCGGTATACCTACAGGAAGATACTAAAATAATCGCCCACCTTATAAATGGCTTACGGTCAGTAGGATATGTGCGAATCTCATCTTTCCAGATTGCCTTAATGAGACCTCTCGCCAAAGAAAGTAGATAGGAGATGATTTTATCCGAATGCTGTAGACCCGATTCTAGTAGGTAGATTCCGAGTGCAATTACGGCATCTTGGTCACGGTTGCTCAATCGAAAAACACCACTCGTAGTCTCGACGGGGCATAAAGAGATTAAGGGCAGCAGCTAGAAGATTCCACTTGAACTAAATGTCGACAGTTTAATTGGCATTTACCTTCTCCCATTCGATTTCTTTTATGGCGGCTAGGCATCGTGCCAGGTGTTGAACTGTCTTGTGGAAAAACTGCCTTTCCATTTTTGGGCGGAGATCGCCACTTTCGACAATTTAATGATTCATTTCAGCCTCGAAGAGGACAAAATCTGAAGTACAAGGTTATGTTGTTGAGAAGTGTTTATTTTACTCCAGAGAACAGCTGTGATGAGGCGCTGTCATTCAATGGCGACGTTCAATTGTTTGTTGCAAGCGCCTTGTGTGTTGCGTAGCTGGAGGGGCAGGTAACACTACACTCATATTTTGTCGAATTTTTAGGAAAACTAAGCAAAATTGGGAATAAAAAAGGCACTCTCTTATAAGGGACTTCTTAATCTTTTGTTTGTTGTGGTTTGAAAAGTGAAGAAGCTGATCGCCTGATCAGAACATTCACCTCCCTACAAATGAAAGTCATTATACAATGTGGTTTACCCGAATTCGGCCATTGTTTTTCGGGGCGTCATTGGTTGTACTTCAAAAGAGTGGTGGAATTGGCCCAATCGCCATAGGATTAAAACACATACTTTAATCCCTTGATATACCGTGCGTTTAACTTCAACTGGAACATAGGATTTCGCATTTATTTATTTATTTCCGTTACATTAAAAAAAAAGCGTTAAACTATACGAGTAGTTCAAATGAGTAGTAGGTAGGTGCAATGTACAACTGTCACCTTCAAATCTGCCGCCCTGCAGATAAATTTCAAAAATGCTTTCTAAAGCAGTGGCGCACCCAGACAAAAAATACGGTGGGGGTTATTGAAATTAGTAAATCCAAAATGTTAACACAAATTATATTTTTAATAAACAAAAGATTACACAGTTACACTTACACTTTGTCCGAAAAAAACAAAACAGAACAGAAAAATTATTTATGACTAAAAATATTAAGTTAAACTAAGTTTTAATTTTCTAGATTTCTGTGCGAATTTCTCTAAAATATTTTCCACAGAAGGGGTCATGTTTCTATAAATGTTTAGAAGAGTTAAGCCATTTAGTCGGTTTTCGGAAGAACTATTTCTTAAATAATTTTTGAGTCTTCTCAAAGTTGAACCAGACGCCATACATATTTAGATTTAGTTATTTTCCTAACAAGTGCGCGAAGTTAGTGATTCCGAACCGAAAGCAGGATGTACCTGCTTGAAGTTTGGAATCACCTTCGCGCGCATGTTAGGAACAACGTTTTTCCTACGATCGTCTAATTATTTTAATTAGAATCGTTTAGGGCCGGTTGCACAAAGACAGTTTAAACCTAGCTTGGAATTAACCAATGGATTACGGTCTAGGATTGGTTGAAATTTGACGTTTTGTCAAATTTCAACTAATCATATGTCTTAATCCATTGCGTTAATTTAAACGAAGTTTATACTGCGTTTGTGCAACCGGCCCTAAGTTTTGTCACAGGATTTGTCAAGATTTGAAACCATTGAACTATATACTCTGTAACTGGAACGGCATCGAGCGCCAAAATCGCGTGCCGCAATGATTTTAGGCAACCAGCATAACGTAGGTATTCTCATCCTTGTCTGGCACGTTGTTTTGTATTGCATATGCAGGACCGATCACATGTATTTGGTTAAAAATACAGATAAGTAAATAAACTGGGAGGTTGGGGCCTTAGAAAGATAAAGATAAATGCTTGCCGATGCTTTTATAAGAGCCAATATCGATTTGTTAATGGAATATCTTAAAATATATACTTAATAATGTGGTAAACTGCGCCATTTCTCACTCACACACTCACATACTTGATTCTTGAAGTTACAAGTGTAATGTCAATAAATTAATGTCATTCATGGTGGCTCGACGCATTCCATTTACTTATTAACGTAAAATAAAGTTATAAACATTGGTTGTGTTCGTTTGTAACGTACACTTTACATAATATACTTATTAGCAAGGAGGCACCTAATATATTACAATTGGCGTCGAGGTAAAAGTAAATCTACAAAAGCACTTTTTTTCAGAATAAAATGAGATTAAAGAATCATGGTTACTTTAAGAGCAAAAATTCAATTTACTCGTAGTGGTAATTGGACCAGAGGGTTAATTGCGCTACTTATATAACCCAGTTTTCTTCCAAGATGAAATGTACGCCGAGTTATATGAGGTCAGAATTACACCTTCTACAAAAGGTCTCCCATATTTTCCGGAACTCACCTTTATAACTTGGCCCCAAAAAAACTCAAGACCTGCAAATCCTTCGGAATATTTCGTAGGGAAAGAAAAAAGTTTTTCAAATGTAACTGCTTCTACACCATTAAAGCATAATGTGGATGGATATGGATGTAGAAAATGCAAACCGTGATATTTTCTACTCTAACTTTTGTGATATACCTGTGTGATATGTGTACCTATGCTTTTATATTTTATCTTTACACTTTGACGCCTCTTAATGTACGTTCATTGTACGCCGAAGGAATCGGTAATAAATAAAAAAATCAATCCTTAAAGGTATTTTTCGCCCCATTAGTGAGCAGTATCAATAATAATGTTGAGTAAAAAATTAAATAATAAAGCATATTCAAATTAGTAAGTCAAAACGGCTTTATAGGTTTTGGTGGCTATAACGCTTTTCTTCATATGATGCTCTCTAGCGAGTGGAATCATTGAATTAGTATTAAACAGTGGGAAAGAAGAATTATCATTCATAAGGACAGTATAAATGAGTGTGAGGTATGTACACATTAGTAAAGAAATCTGAGCGGTGCAAATGCCGTCATGCGCAAAAATATTAAATGCGCGCGTCGAGGTTGAAAAATGTTATCAAAACGTACCCATGAAATTGAATATTTGAATTTTTATTATAAAAATGATTGCACGTATATGCAACATAATTCATGACCATTCTTGCAAATCTCTTAATAACTTATTTTAGACAAAAATAAGCAAAATGTAAGACGTAGTATAAACCATCCCATAAGCCCACATGAGTGGAACAAGGTAAGGGATACCTACCTCTACCCATCTCTCTCTCACAAAAATTCGCCACGGCCCCTGGCAACGGTTTATTACGGGCGATGCCGTTCCAGTTACAGAGGATATAGTTCAATGTTTGAAACTGATAATTTATTGTGACAATCAAGTTGTATGGTTGCTATGGATTAAACATGCAAATTATAGTGCGCGAATGGATCACTTTGTGCACGCGGTTTGCGTGCGGGAATGATTAATTCATAAACGATTGTAGGAAAAGATTATTTTAAAAAAATCTATCAGTGCTTAATTTCGGGGGGGGGGGCCGAAAACCCCCCCTATGGATGCGCCACTGGTCTAAACAGATGGAAATTGAAATTATAAATTTATGCAAAGGTCACAACTCACAACAGTGCAAGGCCAAACCGCGATTTACTTGATGTCCAGTCTCAGAGCAAGAGTCCAGCATCCTACATAACCTAAAAATAATTAAAGGCTGGTCCCAGCTGGTTCAGTTGTGACTCGCACATTATTCAATACAACTTAAATCATCTCTTCATTAAATCCAATAAATCATTACATCGCACTTGAACGTAACTATTATAGTCCAGTCAGTCAGTGAGTAGCATTATTGAACGCTCCCATTCCTGGTGGCCTCTGAAAGTTGGCAACACTGCAGTAGAAACCCGCGATTAAAATAATTCCATTTCTCTTCTTTTGCGTCAAAGCAAAGTCGTATTTCGTTTACGGTATACACGTTTCGTGTCATCAGACTTAAAAGTACGTAAAAGTTTATTAAATGCACTTAAATTCAATTCGTTTAAACTGTACGACAGCATAATAATTAACAATTTCTTTGCGGATGAGTGAAATATTAACGGATAAAAATACATTTGAGGTTATGCCCCCCTTAATTTTCACATTTCGTTTTCAGCATGCGTTACGTGGCTGCCTACCTTCTCTCAGTCCTCGGCGGTAAAGCCGCGCCGGCCGCAGGAGACATCGAGAAAATTTTGAGTTCGGTCGGTATCGAAGCGGACGCCGACAAAGTTAAGAAAGTCATTTCGGAACTCAACGGCAAGTCGATCGACCAGGTGATGGCCGAAGGTAAGTCGTCGCTACTGATACAGTCCAGTGTAAGTGTTTATGTAAATTTTAGGTCGTGAGAAGCTCAGCGCGATGCCCTCTGCCGGTGCCGCACCAGCCGCCGCCGCTGCTGGAGCCGCGCCAGCCGCTGCGGCCGAGGATAAGAAAGGTAAATTCCCCGTTTGTGGTAGAAAGGAACGTGTGCTGACTGTTTTTGTTACAGAAGCCAAAAAGGAAGAGAAGAAGAAGGAGGAGTCAGAGTCGGAAGACGAAGATATGGGTTTCGGACTTTTCGACTAAAGTGTTGTTTGTACATTATCGGTCGATTTTGTAATAAATTTATAATACTTTTGTAGTTTTTTCTTGTAGGTGAACGCTGTCCATAATGTGTGGGAGTAACCCCTCATTTTGCTTAGATTTATTAATGGAAAACGGAGGAAATTTTAATAAGTGGAAATGCATTACAATTTACTGGTAAATTGAGAATGTGCTGGAACTGTCCTGAATCTATTTGTAATTTAGTATGTGGCCTCCCTATTTCTGGCTGTGGTGTTTTTGTTTCATGCTTGATGTGTTTTGTGTAGACTTTTGCTTTATTAAGTTAAATTGGCCTGTGAAGTGACAAAATCTTCCAATTCATCATAATAGAGAAGGATATGTGAATAGGGAAAATAATTGAGACCTAAATATATCCCATTTCATCGGGTATATTGGATTATTTCCATAGGGAAACAGTTTTCGACTTGCCACGGAAAGACAGTGTGGACTCTAGCCATTACACCCCAGATATTAACTCTTCTTTGTACATTCTCTTGATATTCTTAAATTATTTAAAGGTTATTTATATTATAATTATGAATAATCAATTCAATTATTCCTGAAATATTCGCTCATTTGGATAATATTAAATGTATGTACCTAATGATCTTTAGCCTCCTACTATCTTGGCGGGCTAACGCCAACTTCAAGTCACACCGGAATATTTGACCATATTCTGTCGTAGCGGGAATGCCAAACTAACATGGCTGACTAGATTTGAATATTCTCGCTTAAGTTTCCCGCGCGAACCTGTCACTCGGGGGGCCACTCCGAGTGCACTAAGATCGTGATCGTCATGTAGGACACCTAGCGACCTACGTCGTGTAATAACTGGGTTCTCAGCAAGCACTGAGGGCGTTTTATGGGTAAGGAACACCAAAAGCAATAGCTGATGAAGATTATATTGAGGCTAATACCAATACGGCGCCTCTGCAGAGGGTCTTAAGTGGTTCTATACTACTCCGGCATTTATCTTACGAATTAGGAAAACTGCAGGAAAACCTAATTCGGAGTAGTCCTATAAGGAACAAAGCCTACAGCTAATCTAATATACAGCACTTTTGAGCCCTCTCGAAACCCGGGGTAAATACTACATACACGCTATGAGTAACCAAAATAGAATCTAGCCATTCCCCAGGTATTACAACACATACATCAGACAGAACTAAGAGATATTAAATATGCCTCGCCGGACGGTAGGATTACCCAGGCCCAGTGGGGTGCCTGATGTAGACGTGGGCTAAAGTTGTTGGGTTTCGGAAGAGTAAAAATGTTAGTGTTAGGTTCACCAAGGATTAATTGAATAAAGCAAATACCTCACCTGATATAAAAAAAGCAAAAGCACACAGTAATGATTAAGGTATAACAAAATATTTCAAGATAAGCCGTACTTTACACTTCAGCCGGTTACAAGACAAAGACCATGAACACACATATTAAATCCTATTTATTGACCAACCCAAGCCATCACGCTATAATTTGATCTGCTAATACCCCTAAAAACCACCCGAAAATCGCCCATTCCCTGCATTTCACGCATTTCTAGGTAAAAACTGGACAGCAGGTCTTAGAAATGGTAAACATGTGGTCTTCCGAGAAATTCCATCCGTCCTATCTTCGCTCCTCTTTCCCTTTTCTGTAATCCCACCAGATTTCGGTTGGCAGCTTGTGTAACTAACATGATGTATAGGGTGCTTCGTATCGACAATCATATTCACAGGATGTTGCATCTCAAGGTCAAAGTGAAATTGAAAGGCCGCGTGCCACATGGCGATGACCTTGAAAAGTTGGTCAAGTGCATTCAAATCTAAAGTGATCGGAACTCAACGACTCCATCTTTGCGGTGCCACATAATGTTACTCCCAAGGTCATTAAAGATCAATGGCTCCATTTTTTTTAATGTCATCTATTTTATTTTCAAGGTCGTTAATGCGACCTCCATTTTGTCATATTTTATTTTTAAGGTCAATAAAGTCATTTTTCTGCAATTCGTTCGCGTTTGGGATCGTGTGGACGTTTGGGTTCTCGTTTACGTTCGCGTTCGGGTCGCGTTCACGTTCGGATTCGGGTTCGCGCTCGAGTTCGCAGGAAGTGCAAACCATTGCAAAAACGTACAGTCGCTACAGTCCTGCCGAAACGCGAGTTAAACCCAAAACGTGTCTTAACGTGAACGCGATTCCAAACGTGAACACGAACCGGAATGAGAACGCTAACCTCAACGCGAACGCGAACTCGAACGTAAACACAAACCGCACATAAAATGAGGCCATTAGCCTTTAATGACCTTGGGAGTAAAACGTGTCACCGAAAAAATGAGGTCTTCGATGACCTTAAAAGCGAATGCTTTTGAGTTTCACCTTCACCTATTTTCCAAGGTCATATATCAAGAGGGAGAGGTTTTTGGAGGGCATTATGCGGGTAGCCGCGAAGTAGTACAGTTGAATTTAACCCAAATCACGAAAGCGCTAATTTGGGCGCGCTATAGAAGGACAAACCTAGCTCAGTTTAAGGCCGTTCGCCACCTGGTGGTGACTTTAAAAAGTAGGTCAAGGTGAACGTTGTAGGCCACGTGGCTATAACCTTGAGGGTATAAGTTAGGATCTTCAAGGTCATTGGAGGTCAATCGCCCAATTTTTGTGTTGTCATATTTCACTTTCAAGGTAACCAAAGGTGAAAATAAAAATAGATGACATAAAAAAATTAAATCATTTCACCACAAGAATGAGGTCGTTGAATTTTGATAACCTTGAATGAAAATATAGATGACATTACATTAGAATCTTTAATGACCTTGAGAGGGAAATGTGACATTGTAAAAATGGGGCTTTTGGTAACCTTGAAAGTGCAATATGACAATACAAAAATTAGGTTATTGAACTCCGGTGACCTTAAAAGCGAATGCGCTTGAGCTTAACTTTGACCTGCAAAGTCATATCCACGTGGTACGCGAATTTTACCTTGACCTACTTTCCAAAGTCACCACCAGGTGGCGAGCGACCCTGAACTGAGCTACAGTGAGCCAGTTCGCCCTTGTATATCCACTGATGGGAAATGATTAGATAGGCGTTAGTTCGAGCGCATGTCAAGAAGATAATGGTACGCGTGAGATTACAAAAAATTCATGTCGAAACTTATTTTTATGTGGATTCGGGTCGAGTCAGCCAAGTTAAATTGGCCCACCGTAGAAACCATTGGGAGAAATTGTAAGCCAGTAGCGACTTTCACTTAATGACGATTTTTTTTCGAATATAGGTACAAAGAGAACCTTTCACTTGGTTATAATAACAATCGTGTGAAGTACATTCGATGGTTATTAATAAAGGTTAGTCCGCCCAAATTTGACGTAGGTAATCTACTTTTCGCAATTAATTAAGCCCTCCCGTTAAGGACCCGAATTTATCATCAACCATTTTCTGTTCCATTCCGTGGAACCTAATCGGAGATGATCCAATATTCCAAAATTGGACGACTCAAAGGATAGTTTTAGTAGCTGTATGATTAAGATAAAGTTTAACTTTCTATTTGTATTCAATACAGACCGTTTAAACAGTGAATAGAAACATTTTATCTCTTAACCGGTTTGACACTTTTAAAAGGAACTTTCCGCTGTATAAAATATTGGTGTATGAACTCAGAGAAAGGTCAATTAATTTCGATATTAAGTAACGGAAGTCTTCTAACTGACTTAAACACATAAGTTTTAAGGTTTCGATTTATTCGTAAAAAACAGATATTCCGTACATTAACTTATTGAATAGAAAAGTGACCACTAGGGTCGTACAACTCTAGGACACTGGATGTTTCAATTGATTTTCTTGGAGGGTAACGGTGGATTTCAAGACTCACATTCACTTTCGCGACTTTGTTTTCTCAACTGCCTCTGCATCAGCCGCCATTTTGTCGGCAATTCGGATGGTTGTCCCCAATAGTCGTAGATGTCGCTTGATATACCAGAGCTGAGCTTCAAGATCGCTCTTTCTAATTCGAGGTTCCGTCTTACGTCGACGGCACATGTTCAAGTAGAGATTCCAGCAAACCCTTCTCGTCGATAGTATATCTAGCAGCCTATCGCGCAAGGACACCTGCGCGGTGCGCACGACGCCTTCCCACTTTTCACATTTCGCATTCGCCGCGCGAAACCGATCGTTCAGCGCGGCTACGCGATTGTTCAAACCGATCAAGACGGTGCTTTGGTCGATGAGTTGTTGCTCCTGCAATATGCGAGGAATTATAAGGTGAGAACACCATCCGCGCCTTACCATTCGATCTTTGGTTTCCTCCAAAGCGCGAATGTTGTGCTCCAATCTCTTGGTGACGACATTGCGTGCCTCGTCGAGAATCGCGAATTTGTTGAAAACGTCCTGAGCCGTCGGAAATTCGCCCTTGTTCGTTTCGGACACGACCTCGAGATAGCTCTCGTAAATCTGGTGATCTCTTATCTGTTGTTCCATCTCGTCTTTTACCTTGAGCAGTTTATTGTGGTCGTTCTCGGTTTGTTTTATCGCATTATCGGTATTCGCCTTGCTTATGATCAACCTTTTCGTTTTAGAGGTGGCACGCGCGGTTTTCTCCGCGTTCTCTTTGATCATCTGCAAACAGTATAAGGCGAAAATGTTAGCCTAAACTACAACAGGCATCAAACCTTGTCGAAGTCGCAGAAAGTTTTCCTCAGCTTCAAACCTTCCTCCTCCAAACTCTTCCACTCGTTGTCCAGTTGAGCCTTCGATGACTTCGCCTCTTCGCGCTTCTCGGTTAGGCGCTGTTCGCTGTCGTCGAGATCCCGCTGCAGTGCCGCTAGGGCGATCTTTGGTTCTACGCGCGGAAAGTCCCATTCCGGGTATTTTCTGAAAGCGAACCAATTAATGGAGATACGAATTGAGAGTTATTGCGTCACACTTGAGAACTCTCTCGTTTAACTTTGATTCCAAAAAGTCGCCGATTGTCTTTTCGGGCGATATTTGTGGGAACGTTAATTCGTTTTCGAGTTCGGTGTAGTACATTTTGGTATTGATCAAAGAGTTTGTGGTTGCCTGGCAACCTTATGTTTAAAGTTTTTTTTTATCCCTCTCTTGTTCTATTTTCCTTTTTTTTAGCAGATGTATGGTTGTGGCAAAGAGTACCTACCCATTTACTCTTTGGTTGTGGCAAGCAAGGGAGCATTTTCCCCCACCTTCGTACCACACTTCTCATGTGATTATTTTTAGCGGATTTTCCCACAGGGTCATATTGTTGAAATTTTAACCAAAGATATGCTTCTAGTGCAGGCAAACATATCGCATATTGTAATTATATTGTGCAGATGCGCAGACTCCCAACATAGACATTTCTTTGAAATTTTAACCATAGATGGTTCTAGTGAAAAAAACAGCGCATACAGTATCAGATGTGCCGTGCCCTTGCGCAGACTGCGCAATGCCAACTTTCCTATTTATCAAAATATCTTTTTGAAATTTTAATCACAGATGCTTCTAGTTTTCTAGTAAAGGCAAGCATTGTAAAATTAACTGTGCGCAGTGCCAACTTTCTTTGAAATACTGTATCGTTGCACGTGACCTGGCACTGTAGTTTCGCCTCCAACAGTTTGTTGGCTGGCAGTCGCCTAAAGTTTCTAAGGATTTTAAATTGTGCTAATTGTCATTTGGAGATGAACAGTAAAATCTACCTTAAACAGCACCACATAAAAGGGTCAAAATTTTTAAATGCGCCAATTGTGATTATGAGATAAAGAATAGATTATAGGATCTGCTGGGAATTTGTTTTTGATATTTAGTGATGACGTGTTTAACCTCAAATTGTGAGACGCTAATTAACATGGCATGACTCCCGCTACATCTTGAAGTAAGGTGCACGTCACAGAAATACGCAGCATAAACAACAACAATTAATTTTGGAGATTAATAGCAAATATCCTCTCTCCCTCTAGATATGGGCCTTTTTATGCGGTACAAAATTTGTTTAATTACATCGCAAATATTTTTGTGATAGAAAGCTTGACTGCACTACATCTCAAACGAGAAATTTGTCTGATAAGTATTCTCGCACGGTCGTTGTGCGCGGGTGCACCATCCTGTTGAAACCAACAGTTTCCAACTTTTGTTTTTTTTGGGTGTGCCGCGCGCGAACCAATAATTGGAGAACCCCCTTCTAGGTCTACGGCAACGAATCAGAAAATTCTTTTTGCCCTTTTAGTGACAAAATAAAAAAAGTGGCACTTGGTGAATTCCGACAGAAATGACTTTTTATTTCTCACCTCGACGTACCTCTGATAACCGAAAGCTCGGATAAAGCGGAATAAACACAAATTACAAAATACAACATTTTTTGGTTCGTCGACATTCTTGCGGCACAACACAAATAGCTGCAGAATCAACCTGAACCGTTCGACGCATATATCTGCAAAAAATGCGCAACTCGCGTTCGGCTCGGATAAAGCGGACGCTTTCCATTGCCACCTCGGATAATACCGAATTTTCTTAAGATTTCTGAGGCTCGGTTAACACGGAAGCTCGGATAATTAGATATGATTAAAATAACCTTCAATTCATTTTATTTACTCCGAAGCCATTAAATACGCTTTAAATGTGTGTGTTAGTCAGTTTCAAAAACACATCAACGGTTTTATGATGGTCTAGAACGAGAGGAACATAAATAAATAAAAACCGGAAAATTCCGATTACTTCCGAGGATATGTCAGAAAAACTGAAATTTGTCGACATCGTTTTTATTTTGTTCTGATGTTATCTGAACAGATGCAGTAAAATAACAAAAAAACATTTCTCATTGCCGCTTTTTGAGCTCTACCTCCAATACAACGTTTCGTTTCGGAAAAATCATCATCAACTTTATTTTTTTATGGCCGGTAAGAAAAGTACATACTTTACTGAGTAGCATTTTTTATTAGTTATTTTACGAATAAAATGATGTACGCACACACACAAAAAATCAAGAGTTAGAAGCTGTTGGTTTCAGCAGGATGGTGCACTCGCGCACAACGGCAAAATCGTGCGAGAATACCTATCGGACAATTTCCGGGAAATGGAAAATACTATGGGATCAAAAATGAATTGCTATCGAATCACCCTTGGAATTTTTGGAAAATCATTAAAGGTGACTCGATAGCAACTCTTTTTTGGTCGCCCGTTATGTCCGATAGGTATTCTTGGACTATTAAGGCGATGTGCGCCATTACTCCAGCACCATCCTGTGGAAACCAACAGTTTGCAACTCTTGTTTTTTTTTGGTACCGTACATCGTTGTTTTCAGGAACGGATTTAGCATGGGGCAATGTGGGCCCCAGGGTCCATAACGGGGCGGCAAAAAAAATTTGGGAAATAATTCTACAGTACTATCGTGGAAGAATAACATCTTATGCAATTAGATTTAGAATGTTACGCCCTCTTACCAACTTAAAAGTAATCATGAAATTAAGGATGAGTAACATAACCCCACATTTCGACGAATAACTTTGTATTAAGATTGTGAACATTTTCCCCCGCAAATGTTGTGGTTGAAAAAGCTTAATTAAGGTGTCATCTAGCAATTTTTATTTAATTTATTTATTGTATGAGCGTACGGGGAGGGGGGGAGGGGGATAACAGCACGTAACCGTTGTATTCTCTGAAACACAATTCAGTGGTTACATTTACATATCTTTATATTGGACTTCGGTGTAAAATAAACTTGAAATACGTTATTTGAAATTGATGCCTTTTATTATTTTGGAAAACCACTTCTGAATTTCACATTGTAAATATTAGGTAATAATTTAATTATACAGGGGTGTTATACGACAAAAACTGAACAAAAAGTTCCTCTACCAGTTTTCCATCAGACCGCTATTTTTCGAGCTACCGCGGTTTTAAAAATCTCTGCCCCCCCCCCTTCGCTGCGCCACTCGTTAAACTTAATAGTAACACATTTTTAAAACAAAAAGAAGGTTCAAAATAAACTATAATTATGACGAGTACGTAATTAAAACATTTGTTCAAAATGTCCGCCGTCTGCTAGTAAACAAGCTTCAGCGCGTCGAAAAAAAAAGCGCCGGTCTGATCAAAAACTGGTAGAGGAACTTTTTATTCAGTTTTCGTTGTATAACACCATCCCACAGTCCGTGTGCACGAATTTCGAAACACCCTGTATTTCTAAAAGTAAAATTATATATTATAGCCCCATCACCTCCTAATGTATGATGCGGAAATATTAATAAAAAAGGAGTATATTTCTCTATAAATTAAATAGTTAGTTGTTTGTAATTCAAGATAAGATATTAAAATTTGTTTCAATAACACTTTATCGATCTCATAATTAATATAAACAAATGTTTTGACTACTAATTATAAATTAATTTGCAAATTAGGAGAAAGAAAACCGCATTAACTCTTTTTTGTAAAGAATCAAAAATAGTGGATATTTCTAGAAACAAATATTGGTTGGGGTATAAAATGATTTTAGTTGGTTGGGCGCAAAATCGGGGGGCCCATATGCGCAAAATATGTAGATCCGGTCCTGTTTGTATTCGCAATTAAAAAAATGCCACTCAATACTGTAGATATAGGCACTTTTTCACGGACCATATAAAAATATAGTTGATGATTTCTCGGAAACGAAACGTTGTATTGAAAATCTTTAAACACTCAGAAAGTGGCAATGAGAAAGTATTTTTTTATTTTTTCGTATCTGTTCAAATAATATCAGAAAACAAGTACAAATTGTGCACAACCCTTTTGCAGGTAAAGCGCATTTTTTAAACACCCCTACGAAATTTCTTCCATAAATAAGAAAGTTGGCACTGCACATGCGCAAAACGAAATTTTGAAACTTCTCTTAAGATATAAGGAATTATAACCGATCACGACAAGGGATCGAGGAGACCTTTAATTAGAATACAATGACAGATAAAATTAACTTTTTACTCCCCCCCCCCCCCCAGGCCCTGTCGCTCACTGATTCGAAAAAGAGTCGCACGGGAAAGTTATAGTTTGTACAAACCAATTTATTTCGATGAGACCTTTCATTAGAATACCGTGAAGGGTAGAACATCCCCCCCCCCCCCGGTTTTCTAAAGTTTAACTTTGCACCACTAAAGGCATGCGTATGCAAAATCTGAGACCAACGTTTTACTTTCAAAAACAGCACCTCAGGAAATAATTCGCGGGGAGGGGGGGGGGGGGCTTTTAGATAGCGAAATTTGATGGGCCGTCTGGCACACCTTCAAGGTATAGGCTACCTACTGCAAAAAATTCTAGGACTCTAGGACCATTCCCCTAGAAGTAGTTCAAAACGGTAGAAGTGGGTCCGGACGGACGGACGGACAAACCGCAAACAATAGCACATTTTTTTAATTTTTAAAAAATGGGCTAACAATTAAAACGATTTCAGTTCTTCTGACATTTTCGGAAGTAATCGGAATTTTCCGGTTTTCTTTAAAGCATGATAATAACTCTCTTTTCACCAATCTGACCTTCGTCGTATCTTCTATGGTCATGGATATCCTTATCTTGCACACAGTGTATAAGGTATACTTCGAGGCTACTTCTTATGCTTCATTTGGATTATGTTAATATTCCTAGAAAAAGTATAGTGTTCTTCGCGCCATTACTTGCTCGTTGAATAAATATACTATTATTGTCAAGTACATAATTTGATAATTAGTACTAAAGGCCTACGGGCGAGTTTCGCGGGTGCTTATGATCACAAAAGCCCCAGCGAATGCGCGCATCATGTGTTGCCTATTACCCGGGTGAAAGCAGGTGTTTTTCCCACTCATGTTTTTCGGAGCGTTTAGTCACGGAACGTGACGTAGTTTTCAATGAATCACATCGCCAGCAACGTGTCCGTTTCGAGACGGCCTGTCTGTCCGTTTGCCCTTTAATTCGATTTTGGCGATGCGCGCCGAAAGTAGATTGAAAAAAAGTGGCCCAACGTGCGACGCGTGTTTAGCATAATCCGGGTTGCTCGCTATTTTGCTACAGCGTAATTTCCCTTTTGGTTTGAATTGCGCATCAAACTGCGCACCACAAGAAACGGCATTCCGTCAAAAGAAGGGGAAAACGACTTGCGGAAGGGACGAAACTGTGTCCGCGGTGCGGAGGGGGGGAAAATGTGATTGTTCCTAACTTGTTTACCATCAATTAAGGAAACAAAACGGTCATCATGTCGTCCGTTAAGTGAAAAATGTCGAGGGTAAAGTGAGCCGCGCGATTTTCTAAATTTGTTTGAATGCGATTTAGTGAAGGGCGTGTGTGCGGGTACGTCACGCGCGCATTTGTTTAGACGCGCAGCGCCCATTGGTCGATACAGCTACAGCACACACGTGATGTGGCTGCTGTGAAGCGTGTACAACGAAGGGCTCACGACGGGGTGGTGTCCAGGTGTCGAGCACCTCGGTGTACTTTTCCGATTTGGCACATCCTAGTTCGAATGGTGAGAAGTGAAGGTGAAACGGCCGCGTCCTCTACGGATCTAAAGTCCCGCCGGATTCTTGCTCTCCTTACAGGTAACAACGACGGTTTGTCTTAAGTCTGCAGAAGGAAAAACGGGGCCATCATGAGATCGTACACAAAGGTGTCCGTTATGGCCACGTTATCCTGGCGAATTTAGCTCATATTGACGTACAGCGTTGCCATTAGTTTCATACGTAGCCCTTTATTTGAAAACAAATGACTATTGGGGTTGTTGCATGCGGACGAGAGCTTGTGGCGGTCGACTTGGAGCGCCAGATCAGCCCCTTGGATTAATTCGGGCGGTCTCTTGTTTATTTATCATATGTGCGAGAGAATTATTATTAATAACGTGATAATGATAGGACAACGTTGCAACCTACGGTCAATGTAGCAAGGTGTCTGGTGCACGCGGGTATTTGCATGGGAAATTCGACCTTATTGCCTTGGTGATAGTGACGCCGGTGTGTCGGTGTTGACCGCGTGAGGAGGTGCACGACGACCCACTACGAGTTAACCCGATAAAAGCACGTGTAGAAGGTAAACGTACTCCGTTTGCCACGTGGAGGGGCGTCGGTTGCACAGTTATAATACTACATTTACGTATTTCTTCTAATTAATTAAAATAAACAGCCATTCATGGCCTTATTAATTTCCCGCTGGTTTTACACGGAAATTATTCTTCAGGTCAACTTAGGACCACGAGGGGAACATGAGTTTGGACACCTTGCTTGAAGCAGCACGTTATTTGGAGTTACAAGAATTAAAAGAGCAACAACAAAGACAGGCCGTAGCTCCCATTGTTTCAAGCATCAACCCCCCGCCACTTGCAACACAACCCGTCGCAATTATTAAACCGATACAAGGTCAGTATTCGAATTATTATGCAACATCTTGTATATGCCCCTCTTGCAGAGGCCCCAATCGTCACGCATCCGCCCCTAACATCGCGAGTCATCCAAAACAGCTTCGACATCATCAACCCGCTTGTCATCGACGAGGGAGGCGAGCAGAAGCGCAAACAGCCCCCTCTGGTTTTCCGGTCGGGCACTCGCGAGGTGCACAACAAGCTCGAGAAGCACCGGCGCGCCCACCTCAAGGAATGCTTCGACTTTCTTAAGAAGCAACTGCCGACGCAGGCGGACGAAAAGAAGACGTCGAACCTGAGCATTCTGCACTCGGCGCTGCGCTACATTCAGAGCCTGAAACGTAAGGAACGCGAGCTGGAACATGAGATGGAACGGTTGGCGCGCGAGAAGATATCGGCGCAGCAAAAACTCGCCGTGCTCAAAAAGGAAATAGCCGTGCAGTGCGATAACGTCGATTTTAACGTTTTACTGCCGGAACCGGCGCCCGTTCCGCCACCCAACGAAACCAAGATGGTGTCGCCGACCATCGAACGAATTCCTCCGCTTCCCAAACCGCCAAACGGCGTTAAAGAGGTGAGAATTTATCGGATTGAAACTGAATTAACGTAGTCACGGAAACCCAGTGTTGGTGTTACCTAGCCACATTGCTAAAATGGTGGTTCCGATTAATCTGCGCTTCACAAAACCACCATTCCAATAATTGCTTTTATTTCACTACTAGCGTCTCATGACATGATTATTAACCTTTTTTCCACTTGTAAAGTAGGTTTTCTCGGCATTTGTTCAAAGTGGTTAATAATTTTTTATTATTAACTAGTAGTCAATAATGAGAACTGTCACGCTGTCACTTTTAGAAAACACAACCCGAAATTTCGCTCAATGAACGTTTAGACAAGTTCTCTAAAACGAATAATTGCCACCATTCGCAATTTCCAGAGAAATTACATACCTAAAATTATCACATTTTGAAAAAATTCGAACGAAATTGCTCTTTGAAAAATCTCAATGACAGAACAAAATACGGCCTGTTTGACTTGTACTTCCACGTACTTGATTGACATGTTAAATTAAGAAACAAACAATTCTGTCCAACCGTTAACTCTCTTATCAATATAATATGTTAATTTAGAGGATTTCAAGTGCTAGTAGTGAAAAAAATAGTATATATACCACGGTAGAGAAGTCTATTATTGCTTTCGCACCTTACACCCCTCGGCGCAAGCGCCTCGAGATGTAATCTTGGTGCTCAGGCAATAATAGTGGACTTCTCTACCTTGATATATAATGTACTATTATCAACCTTATTTCTTTAAGAAAAAAGTTTTTGCAACCAATATACATATAGTCACGCATTATTTAACTAAAATGGCCCAAATAACAAAAACGAGAGCTCTTAAAACGCATTTCTTGTAAGAACAAGTACACATGTTATAACAAAGGCCTCATCATGTCCAGTTTCATACATTACATAAACAGCGAAGCAAAATGAGGTTAATACTGGTTTGCGCCTTTGCATTCAACCTTCAACGTGTGTATTTACTTAGGTACTTCTAATAACCCAAAAATAAATACGAATCTTCCGAAAATGAGTTCAGAAATTTGGTTTACCGGTTACACCCCATGTGGCATGTGCTCGCTATTGGACTGGATCGTTCGCACATACAAATAATGCAGTATGGATGGTACTTATGGACATACAGTACCTACATCATACTAGTGCAGGGGTTAAAAGCCAAAATAGGTTTCAACCTTGCATTTTGTGATAACTTTATGAAACTTTCAGAGGATGTTCTAGACACCCTAAGGTTCAATTTCAGCTATGCCGCCACCCCCGTAACCCCGGACGGCACTTGCTATAGCGGGTTTCTTAAGCGCAAGGTAGCATTTCAATACCCGCCCATAAAATGGGTCAAAAATGTATGTCCAGGGTTTGTTTTGTATTTTCTTACATCTAGGAAGGTTGAAGGGAATTTTCAAATACCCAGGGAGAATTTATTTAGGGTATTTTACGTGGTTTGCCTATTTTTAAGGCACTTTTAACAGTGCGGACTAGGGAATACAATCCCGCAGCAAAATCTCAATCCCCGTATTTGCGGGATTGTTAGATGTTAATCGCGCGGGATCCCGGTATTTGCGGGATCTCGCAAAACTTTAAATAAATTGGCAAATACGCAATTCTGTATTAAAATAAATCGCTAATTATCACAATATTTAACAAAAAAGTACCTTCAGCCTAACTTAGAACTCAAAAAAACCTTACCTGTAAAGCACATAAAGTCTTCTAAAGTGCCTCAAAAATCATAGTACATTTTTAACGAAAAAAGTTTAACAATTATTTAAAAAATAATTCGCCGTTATCAGTTTCATTAACAAAGTAGACAGAGTCGTCCCCTTGGTCGACAAATTCCTCAGTCCCGCAAATCCCGCGGGATCCCGCTCCATTTATGTGCGGGATTAATCTCGCAAAAATGCTGCGGGATCCCGGTATTTCGGGATCCCGCAATCCCGGTATTGCATCCCTAGTTTCTAGTCTATAACTTTTGATTGAGAAGTCTGATCGAAAAAGTACGAATTGTTTTGGATTCTACGCACCAAAATTAATAAGAAAAAGTGTTTTCCCGAGAAATTTTGTTGCAGTCGATTTTTGATAAAAAAGGAAGGTTATACACTGCCTTTTTTTGAGCCCCGAAAAAAAAATTGTCTCAGATCGACCCGGAAAAAAATTTTCTTATAGAATGTGCCTGTAGAATCCATACTTTCAAACAGTTCCAAGATTGGGCTACTAGTTCAAAAGTTACAGCCCTTTGAATTTTCTTTCGAAATTGGTTTCTAGTAGGGAATGCAATCCCGCAGCAAAATCTCAATCCTGGTATTTGCGGGATTGTTAGATGTTAATCCCGCGGGATCCCGGAATTTGCGGGATCTCGCAAAACTTTAAATAAATTGGCAAATAAGCAATTCTGTGCGGTTAACTTCTGTATTAAAATAAATCGCTAATTATCACATATATTTAACAAAAAAGTACCTTCCGCCTAACTTAGAACTCAAAAAAACCTTACCTGTAAAGCACAAAAAGTCTTCTAAAGTGCCTCAAAAATCATAGTACATTTTTAACGAAAAAAGTTTAACAATTATTTAAAAAATAATTCGCCGTTATCAGTTTCATTAACAAAGTAAACAGAGTCGTTCCCTTGGTCGACAAATTCCTCAGTCCCGCAAATCCCGCTGGATCCCGCTCCTTTTATGTGCGAGATTAATCTCGCAAAAATGCTGCGGGATCCCGGTATTTCGGGATCCCGCAATCCCGGTATTGCATTCCCTAGTGCGGACAGTAAAATCGTGACGGAGACCTCTTTTGGCTGCTCTATTGAATATTATACTATGCTTTAAAGTATTTATTGAGACATTACAATGCTGAAAGGAAAGTTAACAATATCTACGGCACTAAAATTATTGAGCCCTATCTTGAGAACACTCGCCTCCGCAGTCGCACAATTCGGTGCAGGTCACATCGGACTTGACAAAGCTGCATCTTTGTGTGCAACCTTTCTTACATCCACATTTTACTAAGATTACAAAAGCTTCTAGAACTGGAGGTTTTAAAATCCAGACAGGCTCCCATTCTTGATCTTCACTCGAGTTTCTCCAACCCCAATCACATGGATCCGGAAGTTGCTGTTGCGCCAGGAGGCAATGTCCCCATACATGTCCTGCGAATGTATGTAGATTAAGTTTGTTTGTTGAATATGGATTCAATTGTAAATTCATTTATTCGCCTACTTACCGCCTCTCTTAAGAAAGGTTGCACACAAAGATGCAGCTGTACCAAGTCCGACGTGACCTGCACTAAATTGTGCGACTGCGGAGGCGAGTGTTCTCAAGATAGGGTTCAATAATTTTAGTGCCGTAGTTATCGTTAACTTTCCTTTCAGCATTGTAAAGTCTCAATAAATACTTTAGAGC